>NC_030426.2:175000-480000 GCF_001660625.3 Ictalurus punctatus | reverse complement strand
GCCTTTGCTCAATACTTTGTTGAAGCACCTTTGGCACCAATTACAGCCTCAAGTCTTTTTAAGTATGATGCTTCAAGCTTGGCACACCTATTTTTGGGCAGTTTGTGGAATATTGGCAGGGGATTCGATTAAGTTCACCAGACTGTAGGGCTGCACAATTATTGGAATATCGATCGCGATTACGACTGCCCACGATTAAATGAGCATGATCGACTTCGATATTGACATTTAAAATTCGTCCTCCGCTCATAGAAAACTCCGCTGTTTTCTCCACTCAAATCAAGCGCTTCCTACACACAGCCAATCACAGAGCGGCGCAGGGATGACATAATTTTGTAGTGCCAAAACCCCGAAACGAAGTTAGGATTTTAGCCCTCGTGCTGCTGGCTTCGCTTCGAGCTCCAGCGCTTTGGGTGAGGGGAAATTACAGAGGTTGTCGGGGACATTAAACGGGAAAAAACTTCTCAGAAAACTCAGGGCTCTACAGTGCGACCAGTTCACTCGCATTTGTGACTGAAAAGTATTTTGTGCGACTGTAAATAAATATTTATTCGCACCGGTGCGAGTGACCTGTTCAGAGTTGTATAATACAATCAGAATAAAAACTACAGGAAGTACAAAATGCATCTTCACCGCGCAACAGTTACTTTCACACCGCTTTTCATCTCCTCAATCAACCGAACAAGTGTGGAAATACTGCAGAGAAGCCATTATGATGACAATTATCTCTGTACATTATCTGCTTCAACTTCCATCTTTTATTGATCCCGCAAAATGACCTGAACTTTCACCTGCTCGTGTAGACACAGCGGCTTCGGGTGGAGTAAATTAATAATAATGCTAACGCTACAAGGTGGGTTTAATTCAAACTTCTTTATTAAAAAATTCCTCACCAATCATAATCAACAGTAGCAACTGTTCGGTCTGTAAACATACAGTACACTGCCACTTTCCTTCATTAACTCTAATTCACTACATTTAAACTCACAGTTGCCAGATATCACTAGAAAAGTCAACTCCTGTTTCCATGTTTTGATTTATCTCCCCAAAAACACAATATTATCAGCAGACATGGACACTGTACTGGAGAAACCATCTAAAACTGATAGACAAATGTAAAGACAGAAAATGTGCTTAGTTATAAATAAATCATTTAATATAAAAGATAGATATTATAATTTCATAAAATATAAATGAGAAATTAAATAATGTTTAATTACTATGGGTTGCATTTAATATCAATCTGACATTAATCTTAGTTCGCTATTTCCATAGAAAGCTATTAGCCTTTTTACTAATGTGGATCATTTTGTTATAGTCTACTTTTAATTAGGACTCTCTATTGTTTTTAAGATATTTAAAAATAAATATTTTATGCTTGTTTATTTATCAATTAACCAATAGTATTTCTCATTGCTATTATTTTAATTCAATTAACAGTGACCATGAGCAGAGAGCTTACATTTAACTGTTTATGACAGACCTGCTGATTAAAGTTTAAATTAAAAAAAGATTGGTATCTGGATCACATCGGCTGTAAAAATCCTGATCGGTGCATCAGAAATGAAAACCATAAAACTAAAGCGCTTTGCATCTGACGGATAAATTAACTCACCCAATTACATCCTTTATGAGATTATTCAGATATATACACAATATACACAGAGAGGTTCGAGAATTGATCCCAGCCCAGAACCATGACAGTGGAAAATGTCTAATAGTGCAGCTTTAAATATATTTAAGAGTAGGAGACTTCAAACACTGAACATTGATGTTTATTGTATTTGTTTACAAGTTAACGGTTGTTTTTTTGCATACAGTCTGTAAAATTAACTGAAAATATTACATTTAGTTTATCAGAAGATAAATTACTTTGTCATGGCTCACAGTATGTTCCTAAATTCTGTCATAATTGACCAGCTCAAGTTCTCTCATTCCTACTTGTGTGTTATATTGTGGCATGAGCAAACTTAATAAATGTGAAAGTGCAATAAAAATATGTTGTCACTAAAATCAATTAATAATCGTGATAAATAATCGAGATCTCAATATTGATCAAAATAATCGGGATTACCATTTTGGCCATAATCATGCAGCCCTAATAGACTGTCATTTAACCTCATAAGACTTTGAATAAGTTTGTATAACATATCATGAGCAGATAACAGTCTATGTTCCTGAGCAATTTCTGGAGTTGAGATTATATTGTGATCGGGAGATAAAGCCATGCTTTCATTGAGTTGATTCACTGCATCTATTAAACAAGGATTTATCTGCATAGATTGTCTTTGTTCATTTAGGTTATTTTCTAACAAACATTGATTTAATTAGAAAAATATGTCACATGGCATCACAAGTTTGTTTGATGCATTTTGCCTGGAAATTTGGCTTGGATTTTCATTTTGAGTATTGCTCTGGTCTGATGATCTTAAATGTTCATTCAATTGGTTGACTGCTTCGATTAGACCAGGGTTTAATTGTACTAAATGACTGTTCATTTAGGTTATTTTGTAACTCTAACAGACACTGATTTGATATATTGTAATTGGGACTCTGACAGGTCTCTGACTAACGACCTGGTGTGATGGAATTAAACTTTCATTCAGCCGGTTGATCGCATCAGTTTAATATAGGTTCAGAGTTGTACAAGGAACATGATGTAACAGACCATTTGAAGAACTCTCGTTTCCATCATAATAGAAATCATGGGGTGATGTCAGAATATTTTTGGTTCTAATTTTTTTAGCTTCTGTATCCGAATTGCATTTCGGTCATTTCTGTGCCATATCTAACATACAATTTTCTTATCAGTTTTATGTTCACTGTGATGCATCTATTCAAGGTTTCCAGTGTGTTGTACAGTAAAGGGACAAATTCCCTACCTGGACCATATTCAACTGTATTATCAAGATGTCCAATGAATGATTTTCCAATAAAGCTTTTTTTAGTTGGAAGAATTCTTTCTACGTTGCTCCTGTAATTTGTGATTGATTTGAACAGCCGCTTCTGAGTTTAATTCCGCATGTTCTTCTATATTACCACCATTTTCGAAATCACTTGTATCTATAAAGTCACAGAAAATGTGAGAGATCTTTTTGCACTGGGGGAAAATAGAATGCAATATATACATTTCACCTGAAGCGCTTGAATCATCACCACCACCACCACCACCACCACTGATAGTCACGGTGTCAACTTCTGAATATGAAACAAACAAAATATAAATGCATATGAAAAATTAAAGACTTTACAGTATGAGACATTCATAATTTTAAGTTATGACTTGCGTCTAGTTGATCTCAGATTCAAATGGCCATGCTTGGACGTCTCAGGAAGGTTGTCTCCAGAAATAATCATAACGCTGTTGTCTAAAAACACTAAAACAAATAAAATATACTTTTAGTAACTTAACAGTTATCTTTGAGCTCACTATACAGATCTTGGAGATAATTTGAAATTACCTAGTAGGCGTGCATTTGTTTGTTACGATATCTTAGACGGTACAATAGTTCGGTCTTGCTCTGCAATATGTGTATTGAAGCTTAAACCATAGGTATAGTCCCGTACCAGATTGCATCAATTTTCATATAAGTAGGATAATCTCTGTTGTAATCAAAAATGTTCTGAATATTGCATACACTAATTATTGTGTAGGTTAATATCAAATTGGAAAATTTATCATTAACAATTTTAATTGTTTAAAATACATCATCTTACCTGCTGAGAAATCCATGGTGTCTACAAATTTTGAAGGAGAGCTTCGAAGTTCTATCCTTTTACTGTGTTTCCAAAAATGTGAAACTCCCAGGAGTATTAGCCTTTTATAGAGAGGGCATATGCATGTATGCAATTATGGGAAAGCACCTGAATGTATTGATCTACGTGAAGGACTATCATTATTAATCATTTACCTATGACCTATTTATTTAACAGTGTTATGGGAACAGGTGTGTGGGAACGCACCAGATTCGGTTTTAACGTATACGTGTACTACTGACAATCATTTACCAGCTTTACAGGAAAAGGTGTGGGGGAAAATAGATTCGGAGTTAAAGTATATGTGCGCCATAGACAATCATTTGGATGGATGGATGGATGGATGGTGGGAGGAAATTTGTATCTACCGTGGATGCGTAGAAAAACAAACACAACAACACCATACATATAAACCATCATAAACAATCACAGGCATAGAGGAGAGAAGGGAACAAAAAGAAAAACATGATCATAAAACAAATGCCAGAGCATAAGATGACATCACAGTGACTGATTACGTTATGTGTTTAACGCTCGTATAGCCATATGTAGCATATATATATATATATATATATATATATATATATATATATATATATATATATATATGTGTGTGTGTGTGTGTGTTTCTGTGTGTGTGTGTGTGTGTATGATGTGTAGACCAGATATCAGAAGACTAAAGGGTACGTAGGAGGTAGTGGATTGAAACAATAACAGTGACAGTACAACTAATAAGGTAAATATAGAATGATTTATATACAATTTAGAGTGAGAGAAATTAAACATGTACAATACATGTATAATACCCTAGGGTGCACCCTCCAAGTGAAGCCTAAAATAAAATATATACATACACGGAATATAACAAAACTTAAATAAAATAAAATCACATCCAGAATTAAAATGTCTTTTTCAATGTCTCTGCAATTTCTTTTACTCTGAATGAAGGCACTCCTCTAGAGTATTTTCATTTGTAATCCTTTGCAGAAAAAACAAAATAATATAAAATAATATAAAACATCCTTAAAGACACAGTGGTTCTGGTGGGATTTCAAACTGTTGAAAAATTGTTGTAAAGCTTCTTCCCATGGAATAAAAAAAAACCTGACCTGTATAAATAGTGTCAGAATAAAACAAAATGAAATGTATGTACAAAACCTATACATATTACACACCACGGTTTAAATATTTTAAATGATCACATTCATACAATGCAATTTAACAATTTAATAACTCAGAAGTAATATCACTCAAAACACTTTGGGAATTAAATTCGAATCGACAATATTTACACGGCTAAATGAAAGAGAAGAAAATAACCAAGAAATGCAACATGCTGCGTCATAGCTGTATTAGGTTAGCATAGCACTCAGAACCTAAGTAACTCTCAACTTAACTCACCAAGTTTCACGTTGGATAAAACTACAAACCGAAGTTCCTCAGCACTCCAACTGGCAGTAGTATTGTTTCGACTTTTGTTTTCACTCTTTCCAACAGTTAATTATAATATATAATTATAATTTAGGCTTTTTCTATTTTTTCTGTCTCCTTTTCTCTCCTCACTTTGGCTGTGTGTGCGCGTCTGCGCAGTAAAAAAAACTCTCGCTGTCACCTGTCAATCAAGGCGGGATCTATGTGTAGAATGGTGTTAATTGGTTGAAATTATCGACATGAAACATTTTAACTGGTTCAAATAATGTATCTGAAAGTATAGTGGTTTACATTCTGCTTTATTTTTAATGAATCTATATTGTTTTAAATTCGGTTTTAAATATTTATTTATATACACTTTCTAGTGGGCTACACCCTTCCCCCTTGAATTTATGTACGTTCCGTTACATGTTGTTAATGGTTGACAGGTAACAACCTTTGGTTCACTATATGATAACGTTGGTAAACTATTTAAATTTCCAACCCCAACCAATGAATTGACAATGGCTGTGTTTAGGCCTTGGAATAGGGATTGAACAACTGATATCAGAGGGTTTCCAAACTGAGAGTAGGCAAGTCTATCAGGCTTATCTCTCCGTCGAGTAGACCGTCTGACAGGATTGTCATCATTGTGATCCTCCTCCTCAGTTGCCGGTACTCGAACATCAGAATTTTCATTCACTGGGACATTTTCAATTTCCATAGATTCCACTTGAATTTCCTTGGGATGCACAGGTACAGGTAAATTGTCTGGAGCATCCACACACAAACTGTCATCTGGACCTTTGACAGGCACAGCCAAAGATATATTATCCAGAATTTCCTTTGGATTAAAGGTATTATAAACTGTAGAAACTCTTGTTTCCCGAAGTGGTGACTTTTCAAACCAGTGATCTTGGATATCAACATCTAGATAGTCTATTTCTTCAGGATTTTCATCAAAATCATGGGTAGTCAGTCGTGTCCTAGGTTTTGGAATGGTCTTCGTCAAGACTGGTTGTTTGACTTCTGGAACAGGTAGGAATACACAAGGTAGTAAGAGATCTCTATGCAACATACGCAGATGACCATCTTTCATTTCTGGTCTAACAGTGTACACTTACAGATCACCTGCTTTCTTCACAACTACATAAGTCATAGGCTCCCACTTGTCTGCTAACTTATGTCTCCCGCGTAGGCGAACATTCCTTACCAGTACACGATCGCCAATGTCCAGCATGGAATTGGTAACATGTTTGACAAAACTGTCTTGTTCTTTTGTGTAATCTTAAGTGCACTGCGTGAAGCTATGTCATAGCTCTCCTCCAGGTGAGATTTTAAGTTATGTACATACTCGAAATGTGGCTTGGATGGATTGTCCCTCACAGGTAAGCCGAATGCTATCAACAGGCAACCTAGGCTGACGCCGAACATTAGCTCATACGGTGTGAATCCTGTGACCTCATTCCTTGTACAATTGTAAGCATGAACAAGGGGCTTAACAAAGTCTTTCCAGTGTGTTTTGTCTTGTTCCTCCAAAGTACCGAGCATATTAAGCAAGGTTCTATTGAAACGTTCTACAGGGTTTCCCCTTGGGTGGTACGGTGTAGTTCGTATCTTCTGAATGCCTGAGACATCACAGAGTTCTTTTATTGCGCGAGATTCAAAATGTGGCTCTTGGTCACTATGAAACCTTTCAGGAAATCCATAATGTACAAAGAAATTCTCCCACAAACACTTTGCGACAGTTCTTGCTTTCTGGTTCGGTGTGGGGACAGCAACAGCATATTTTCTGAAATGATCAGTTATCACTAAAATGTCTTTGGTGTTGCTTCTATCAGGCTCTATAGAGAGGAAGTCCATGGAGACCAGCTGCAAGGGTCTAGTGACTTGGATATTTACCAATGGTGCGGCTTTTTCAGGTGAAGCTTTTCGACGAACACAACAGTTGCATGTCTTTACTTTTCGTTCAACTTCAGCTGCCATCTTTGGCCAGTAAAATCTGGACCTTACTAAATCAAGGGTTCTTTCTATACCCATGTGACCTAGATCGTCATGTAAACTTTTTAAAACAACAGCTCGAAGCTCTTCTGGCAGGACTAATTGATAAGTGAAGTTTTCTTTGTCCTGTCGCCTCCTGTAGAGGACTCCACTCCTCAACTCTAGGCGTGTCCACTCCGGTAAGAGGAAAGGAAGATCAGGAAGCTCACATTTCACTGTGGGAGGAGGCTTTTCTCCTAACTCCATGTGGTAGATTACTTTTCTCAGCACTGGATCGGCTCTTTGCTTTTCGGCTAGGTCTGTATCTGTTAGTTGAGGAATTACTGTTAATCCGCCAAACTCCTCTTCTTGCCCGAAGCAGTCAGGTACAGCATCTGGATACAGTGCAAGAGATTCAACTAAGGTTAAGCTTGGACACTCTTGTGCGTGTTGGTGGACAAGATGTTTTTCACAGAGAGCTTTGACCACTTAACCACTGTATTGAGGACACTCATCATCTACTAAATGATGTTGCACAAATCGGTCAATGCGTTCATATTTTTTCTTGGATATGTGTTTGTTTATTGTTTGTATATGTGTTTGTGTTAGTTTTAGCTCTGTTTGAGGATGTCTAAAGAGACCATCCGCATCTAGATTTTGTCTTCCTGCTCTGTATTGTAACTTAAATGAGAAAGTAGAAAGAGCAGCCAACCAACTATAACTAGTGGCATCAAGTTTAGCTGTTGTGAGGAGGTAGGTCAAAGGATTACTATTTGTTGAAACAGTGAACTGACTGCCATACAGGTAATCGTTAAACTTTTCTGTCACACTCCATTTAAGTGCTAAAAATTCAAGCTTATGGGCCGGATATCGGGACTCACTGTGCGACAACCCCCTGCTAGCAAATGCAATGACACGCATCTGTCCCCCCTGCTCTTGGTATAATGCAGCATCTAACCCTGTGGTACTAGGAACTGTGTGCAGAATATATGGTGGTTTAGGATTAGCAAAGCCCAGGACAGGAGCAGTGGTTAGCTAGTCAATGATCGAGTTAAATGCTTGTTGGCAGGTAGGTGTCCAGAGCTTGTTAAAGGGCTCTTTTGGGTGGAAGTAGCACTTGCTTTTCTCTTTCACTTTGGCACCTTTGCAAAGTGGTGGGTATCCTGCAGTCAGATTGTTGAGTGGTTTAACAATCTGGGAATAGTCTTTAATGAATCTCCGGTAATAGCTGGAAAATCTGAGGAATGATCTTAACTCGTTGAGATTATTTGGACTTGACCAGGTTTTTAAAGCTTGGATCTTTTCGGGATCTGTTGCTGCACCATCCTCTGACACTATATGTCCCAAGTAGCGGACAAATTTCTGGAAGAACTTGCACTTTTCAGGCGAAAGTTTCAATCTGTACTGCTTTAGACAATCGAGAACATGTCGCAAGCGGCTGTCGTGTTCTTCTAATGTGTCAGAAAATATCAAGTCATCCAGGAAGACGAGTACTTCCTTGAGATTAATGCCCCCCATATACTTCTCCATTAATCTCTGGAATGTGCCTGGGACATTTGTCACTCCTTGTGGCATACGGTTAAATTCCCAAAACCCCAAGGGACATGTGAACGCAGTTTTGGGCTTGTCTGCTTCTTCGACTTCAATCTGTTAATAACCAGATTTAAGATCTAGCACAGAAAACCATTTTGAGCCACTTAAAGCTGAAAATGTCTTCTCAAGATTTGGTAAGGCATATGTATCATTCACCGTCTGGAGATTCATCTTCCGGTAGTCAATGCAAAGTCTGACATTGCCATTTTTCTTTCTTACAACCACTATGGGTGAAGAAAAAGAAGATTCTGACTCTGATTATTCAACTTCCCAGGAGCTCTTGGAGAACAGCATCTAGGTCTTTGGGATGTATCGGTCGAGCTCCGTTTTTAAACGGGGTTTCATCGCTCAGGTTGATGCAATGTTTCACTTTTTGAGTGTGTCCAAAATCTAATTCATGTTGAGCAAAGACCTCTGGCATGCTCTCAAGCTTTTCTGTGATGCTTTCCTTCCAACACTTGGGGTAGTGGAGAATCACTAAAGTTGAAAACAGGTCTTGACTCTCGATCAGGTAAGTGTTCACTTATTGTTGAACCAGAACTTCATACACTTTGTTCTTTTGAAATGTACGCTCTGTACAGCGTGTAATTCAGCAATTACACATTTGGGTGGTATTGTCACATTATGCTCAGTCTCATTTGTAAGCACAACTGGTAGATGGCAGGGCTGATGTGTTGATAAGGTAGACAGCTTTTAACTACTATCCCACCAGGTAAGTATGACATAGCTGGATGCTGCACTACAACCCATTTATCAGAATGAAGCCCATGTGAGGTAACTGGTCCTTCTAATTGATTCTCTAACTGATTGCCCTGCAGAAATAACCGCATGTTCTTTGCTTTGCGATCTCACCAACCCGAGATGACCATCAGTGGTTTGTTTTTATCTTAGTTCTAAGGTTTTTAAAACTGCCCTGTAACCAAAAGGAGAAGGCTGATGGTTAGAGGATTTAGACTTTGAGTACTGCTTATAGAGCACATCAAGGGTATTTGTTCCTATTAACACTAGGGATTCTGTGTGTACCTTAACATCTGGCACAACCAGTGCAAGAGTTGGCGCTTCAATATCGTTCTCAAAAAAACTGTTTTGGAAAGGTAACATTGATTTCAATGTAGCCCTCGTGAGGCACAGATTGACCGTTTGCACCTTCGACTCCTAGTAAATCGTCAAGGGAAAGAATAGGCTGTTCTGATAAGTGTTGCTCATAAAAACACCGGGAAACTGTAGTGACCTGTGAACCAGTGTCTAATAAGCAACTACATGGTTTACCTGCTATATTGACTTGTGCAGTACATTTTGTACCTATTAACCCTTTAGTCGTTCGTTTTTTAGCTTTTTGACACTTTAATGGGACATGGCTCGGTTTGGGACATTTCATATTTGTGTCAGTCCCCTCCTGTCCCATGACGGGAACTGGTTCTAGTTTAAAGCTGTAGATGAGTGACTATTTTGGGTTTCCCCACAGGCGTTGTTTATCTTTTAACTGCTTGCGCTTGGTGGCAACGAGTACAGAGTTTGGTTCATTATCACACTTCACCTCACTCACCACAAGTAAAGCAATACCAGGGCTTAGGTTTACCCGTTTGTGTTTTGCTGTTGGTTGTTTGAGGTTGAGAAACAACATTGCTTGGCTTTCGTTGCTCTTGTACTGGTGTGGTTTAATTTCTTTCCTTCTGGAATTTTGTCTTTGACTTCTGGGCTTAGCAGTCAGAGCTGTCAGTTGACTCTGAAGCTCGGCGATCTGCTTCTTCAGCTTTTGTATTTCAGTGGTAAGAGACACTACATCTGATTCCTTTTCACTGGCCATCCATGCCCTTTTTGTGTGTGAGAGCACATGTTTGGAAGCACCTAAATGTTGCTTCATGCGGGTAGCTTTTGCATTGTACTTGTCTTCTTCAGTACAAAGGAGCAGCAGTAGCTCAGCAAAGGATGGAGGATTGATTTTTTTCTGTTCTAACTGTAGGTCTGCAATCAGGTTATCCCAACAACCTCTGCAAAATTGCTTGAGAAGGTGTTGGTCTGCTTTCTCAGGATTAATATAGTACAGGATTTATATATACAGGATTTTATAGTCATGCTCAAAGCTACGTGTACTCTGTGCAAGTAGGCAGATGGTTTCTCACCCGAGTCTTGTAAGGTACTCATGAACTTGGCGAAAAGCTTGTCTCCGTACTCAACGGTGCCAAAAGCTGAATCTAACAGCTGAATGCAAGATGAAGGTGGAGTTTCAGGACTTAAATGCTTGATTACATCGGCTGCTGGTGGCAGGAGGCTATCAAGTATCCTTCTAGATCTGTGTAGGTCGGACACATATGGGTCTTTTAAAATCAGTTCAACATTAGAACGCAATGTGTCATAGTCCGCTTCATTATTGGGTCGAGGACATTTTCCTGAAAATGCTCTGAGCCTCATAGGTGCACTTAACTGAGGAGTTTCTCCACTTCTCACTATATGTTCTCCTGTCACCTTTTGGACTTCAGGCGGGGTAAGTACATGTGTGGTGAGTACAGTGGTTTCATTCACATTTGAAGATGTTTGGTAGTTGGGTCTCAACATAAGATGTTTTAGGAGCTGATGCAGGTGTCATGGATGTAACCTCTGATGATGGCTCCGACAACACCTCAGGTAAACCAGCATCATCTCCGGACTCAGTGGGAGTGACAAACTCATTCATCTGAGTGAGCATTTCCTTGAGCACTACTTCAAATTCTTTACCACTAAGTTTTGCAACTTCCTTCAATTCATCAATGTAACTCTGGGTGGCGCTGCGCCCTACCTGCTTTAAGTAGATGCTCGACAGTGATTTTACATAAGTTACATTAGGATCACTTGACAATTGATGAATGTAAGGTAATTTGGGCTCGAGAGATTTTAGGGCCGATCCACTTTGAAACGCGAGTATTTCGTCTCGGTGAAACGGTGAATCAGGATTACTAATAACAATTTGGCGAGCAATAGAATCATTTTTTCAAAACATCAATTAGTTCTTCATCTATCTCTGTTCTAGTTAATCCACTGATTATCAGTGAGTTTGGAATTTTAATTCCCCACTCTTCAATTATTTCCATGTTATCAATGGTATAATAGCTTTCACAATGGTATGTATGTTCAAGATTAACTGTTATTAGTTCAATAGCACCACCTCCTGGCTGGCTCCCACCAAAATTGTATTTTTTATATATATATATATATATATATATATATATATATATATATATATATATATATATATATATATATATATATATATATATATATATATATATATATATATATGAGGTGTAGACCAGATTTCAGAAGACTAAAGGGTACATAGGAGTGGATTGAAACAATAACAGTGACAGCACAACTGATAAGGTAAATATAGAATGATTTATATACAATTTAGAGTGAGAGAAATTAAACATGAGCTTCTCATCATCCCAGCCTTTCCCTCCATCAACCACAACCTCACTGTACAGCTCAGCTCAACCACACTCAAGCCAACCAGGACAGTCAGGAACCTTGGGGTGATTCTTGATGACAGCTTGACCTTTACAGACCACTTCTCAACAACTGCACAGTCCTGTAGGTTCATCCTGTACAACATCAAGAAAATCAGACCCTACCTCACCGAACAGGCTACAGAGATACTAGTCCAGGCTCTTGTTATCTCAAAACTGGACTACTGCAACTCACTACTTTCGGGCCTCCCAGCCAGCTCCATCAAACCCCTTCAGATGATTCAGAATGCTGCAGCACGACTCGTCTTCAACCAGCCCAAGAGAACCCATGTCACACCCCTCTTAATCTCCCTCCACTGGCTTCCTGTAGCCACCCGCATCAAATTCAAGGCCTTGATGCTCACCTACAAGACCTTGTCTGGAACAGCACCCTCCTACCTCAACTCTCTCCTGAAGGCTTACGTTCCCTCACACAATCTGCGTTCGATTAGCAACCGACGCTTAGTAGTGCCTACTCAGCGTGGCTCAAGGTCCCTTTCAAGAACATTCAAACTAACTGTTCCTCAGTGGTGGAATGAACTTCCAACCTCAATCCGGACCGCAGAATCATTCACCATCTTCAAAAAACAGCTAAAGACTCACCTCTTCCGTGAACACCTAACCAACTCAAAAAAAAATAAATAAATAAAAATAATTGCACTTACACCTCTACTCTGCACACTTTGCTTCTTCTGGGAACTTAATTAATGGATCTTGTATGGTAGCACTACACCTGCGTGAAGTTGGCCCCACCACCAACGCAAAACGTCAGCAAAATATTCTCGATCGTTTGTGCGGTAAAAATTTTCGTTTGTGCTGCTTCGGTTCATGAGATATTAAAAGAATATTCAAAAGGTCATTCTGCGGTCACCCAGCGCCCCCACATGCTCCAAATTAACCTGAAATAGGCTCAATCATTTGTGCTTCGTCTGTGCTGATAAAATTTTCGTTTGTGCTGCTTCCGTTTTTAAAATATTGGGCATTTAATTTAGGTGTGGTGACGTCACCAGCTCCACACATGCTCCAAGTTCATTCAAAATAGTCTCAATCATTTGTGCTGGTTTATGAAGTAACACGGTAAAATCCAAACAACAAATCACATTAAATAGTCACATTCACGTAATTGTTAACTATCCACTGTGCATTTTCAACTTTTAAGGGACACAGTGGATCACACGATGTGTGAAATGTGACATGAACTCCAAGGTCAGCGTTTTTACTTGTTACTGTGCATGTTATATGTGTGTATACTGAGTGCAAACACCATCAAGCCCGACTTCCAGAAAAGTAGAGACGACTTCTCCAAGCAGGAATAGGAAAACAAGGGTGTGTGGCCTAGAACAAAAACACTTGAATTTGTGAAAGTAAATTTAAACAATGCATTCAGTCTTTTGTGTATAACACAGCATGTGGGCATATTTTGTTTTCTTCTGACATTCCTGTCTCTCCACTTCTCAGGTCATCATACATCTCCCAGACACATGGAGACCTCCTGCAGTAGGCCACATAATGTCCAAGAGCATCCTGGGTTAAGCCTCCTCTGAACGCAATGACTTTCAAAGCACTTTTCCTGAGGTAGAGACTGTTTTGAATGCAGAGGAACACTGTGACCGACTTTTGATGAACAGAGGACTGTGAAAATTGAATCCCTGTCGACTGCTGGTTTCTTGGGCATCTGGCATAAGCAAAACATAATTACTCACTGAAATAAACCTGATGCAAAAAATGTCATACAGTATAAACTTGTTTTCATGTATTACTGTATTTGCCAGAATACAAGGAAAATATCATCTAGTTATAATATATAAGAATATTATAACTTGTACCAATATGGTAATGTTGACCCCTAGATGCACAACGTATTTAAAAAAAAAAAAAAAAAAAAAAAACTAACATGGGTACCAGGTGTAGCTGTAATTAGCATTTCATAGCTCCATTAGCCATATTAGTATTAGCAATGAGTTTTCTGTTCAATAAACATTGACAATCTTAGTGCTCTTGAATGTTGTACCATTATGATTGAATTTAACTAATAATATTGTAACTGACAGTGTTAAAAAATTGTACTTACACTGGCCAGAATTTTGATTTAGTAACTGTGTTGACTTTTCCTATACTAACACCACTACCATTATTCTCCTTGTAAATAAATGAAAAGTTCAATCATGAGAGATCAGTGAATGAAGTAAAGAGAATTGTTTATTGAACAAATGATATGATTTGTCTTGAAAAAGTCTTCGGCAGTTTGACTCTAAAAGTGTGCTCACAGCTAGGAGACTTGCGCCTATAATTCTGTAATATATTAAAAACGAAAGCAGCACAAACGAAATTTTTATCGGCACAAACCAGCACAAACGATTGAGACTATTTCAGATTAATTTGGAGCATGTGGGGGGGCTGGGTGACCCCAGAATGACTTTTGAATTTTCTTTTAATATCTCCAGAAGCGAAGCAGCACAAACGAAGCGCTTATTGGCACAAACCAGCACAAACGAAGCACAAACAAATGAGCCTATTTGGAGTGAACTTGGAGCATGTGTGAGGCTGGTGACGTCACCGCAACATAATTAAATGCCTAAACGGAAGCAGCACAAACAAAAATTTTTACGCCACAAACCAGCAGAAACGATTGAGACTATTTCGGGTTAATTTGGAGCATGTAAGGGGGCTGAGTGACCCCAGAATGACCTTTAAATATTCTTTTAATATCTCCTGAACCGAAGCAGCACAAACGAAAATTTTTACTTCACAAACCAGCACAAATGATTGAGACTATTTTGAATTAACTTGGAGCATGTGTGGAGCTGGTGACGTCGCCGCACCAAAATTAAATGCCTAATATATTAAAAACAAAAGCAGCACAAACGAAGCACAAACGACTGAGAATATTTTGCTGATGTTTTGCGTTGGTGGGGGGGCCAACTTCACGCAGGTTAGTATATCTCTGCTTGACATATCGCTTTGCTTGTATTTAGTCATTTCTAACTCACTTTGGACAAAAGCGTCTGCTAAATTAATAAATGTAAACATGTACAATACATACATAACACCCTAGGGTGCACCCGCTAATTTAAGCCTAAGATAAAATATATACATACACAGAATATAACAAAACTTAAATAAAATAAAATCACATCCAGAATTAAAATGTCTTTTTCAATGTGTCTGCATTTTTTTTACTATGAATGAAGGCACTCCTCTAGAGTATTTTCATTTGTAGTCCTTTGCAGAAAAACCAAAGTAATATAAAATAAAAATTTTGATGGCTCACCATCAAACTGTTGAAAAATTGTTGTAAAGCTTCTTCCCATGGAATCAAAAAAAAAAAAAAACCCTGACTGGTATAAACAGTGTCAGAATAAAACAAAATGAAAATGTATGTACAAAACTTATACAGATTACACACCACGGTTTAAGTATTTTAAATTATAAATTGCAGCCAGTATCCTTTTTATACAATTAAAATAAAATACCCTTTGTATTTAACATCTGTCTGTTTTTTACACAACTCAAACAAAATAGAGCAAAAGCTACGTTCATTGAAACACGTTAACAACCAACACTTGACATAACTGAATACAGCTCACATTTATACAATGCAATTTAACAATTTAATAACTCAGAAGTAATGTGACTTAAAACACTTTTGGAATTAAATTCGAATTGACACATTATATACATGGCTAAATGAAATGAAAGAAAAGAAAATAACCAAGAAATGCAACATGCTGCGTCATAGCTGTATTAGGTTAGCATAGCACTCAGAACCTAAGTAACTCTCAACTTAACTCACCAAGTTTCACGTCGGATAAAACTACAAACCGAAGTTCCTCAGCACTCCTACTGGCAGTAGTATTGTTTCGACTTTTGTTTTCACTCTTTCCAACAGTTAATTATAATATATAATTATAATTTAGACTTTTTCTATTTTTTCTGTCTCCTTTTCCCGCCTCGCTTTAGCTGTGTGCGCGTCTGCGCAGTTTTAAAAAAAAAAACACTCTCCCCCTGTCACCTGTCAATCAAGGCGGGATCTACGTGTAGAATGGTGTTAATTGGTCGAAATTATCTACATGAAACATTTTAACTGCTTCAAATAACGTATTTGAAAGTATAGTGGTTTACATTCTGCTTTATTTTTAATTAATCTGTATTGTTTTAAATTCGGTTTTAAATATTTATTTATATACATTTTCTAGTGGGCTACACATAGGAACAAAACTCCTACCATAGATGGCTTTTCTGCACATGGTTAGTCTATACCTGTGGCCAGAAGGAAGTGGGTTGAAATACTGATAACGTGGGTGGTCTGGATCATTTAAAATTTTATGTGCCTTCCAGAGCGTATATGAACTGACACAGTCGTTAAATTGGGGGTGGGAATACCAATAATTTTTCTCTATAAATTAGTTATCTTCAAGAGTTTGTTCTTATTGGTAACTGTTAGCATATGGAAAATACAAATGGCACCATACATAAGAACCGGTTCAATAATACTTTGATACAGAAGAAGAAGCAGACTAGGCTGAACAGACAGATATTTAAGTTTACGAATAACTGTAAGTCTCTGTTGACAGCACTTGTAAATATCTAGAGTGTGCTGATTGAAGTTGAGATGTTTATCCAATGTAATGCCCAGATATCTGAAATCCTTCTACCCTTTCAACCATCCCTCCATTATTGGTAATACTGGAAGGATGGGTCAGTGTTTTGGAAGAGCTAAAAAACAGTTCCTTAGTCTTTGCGATATTAAGATAGAGAAAGTTATCATCACACCATGTACTAAAATGTGCTTTGGAGTGTTGATAGTCCAAAAAAAATTTTTTTCCTTATTAAGCAATGCAAGAATGGTAGTATCATCTGCATATTTAAAGTAATGAATGGTGGTGACTGGACTCTGACAGTCATTTGTATAGAGAATATAAAAAAGTAGACTCAGTACACACCCCGTGGGGCGCCAGTGTTGAGAACAATAATGGGCGATAATGCATTGCCCACCTTTACCAGCTTTATAGGAACAGGTGTGTGGAAACAACAGGTTCGGTTTTAAAGTATATGTGAACTATTGACAATCATTTATCAGCATTATGGGAACAGGTGTGTGGGAACACAACAGATTCAGTTTTAAAGTATATGTGAATCATTAGCCCATGACCTTCCTTTTTTTAATCAGTGTTATGGGAACAGGTGTGTGGGAACACACCAGATTCGGTTTCAAAGTATACATGTACTATTGACAATCATTTATCAGCATTTCTGAAACAGACAGGCCCGGATTGGCTCATTGGGAGCAGTGGACTGTTCTGAGCACTGTCACTGGTCTGGTCTGTTTTTTGGGCCGCAAGGGCCGGTGTTGATGATGAAGCCATCATTAGAAAGTTGTACTGTGAAAAGAATTCTTGCAGAGAACAGTGCAATACTTGTTTTATTATTTATTTGTGTTTAAGGATTGGATATCTGTGAAAAATTTTGCACAGAATATATATTTAGATATTGCAGAAAAGGACATTGTGATGTTTTAAAGAATAGTGTTGGATATTTACCCTTTAACTAATGTTCTCATATTTGTGTTGAAGTTGTAAAGCAGCTGTTTCCTTAACTTATGCAAAGGAAAAAGAGATGATGGTGTCATTAGAAAGTGCAATACATTTTATTTTATTTTATTCGTTATTATTTATTTTTTTTGTATTTATTTGATATTTTTTCATTTCAAGGTTTTACATATTTATTAACACATTTTTTTTTTTTTTTTTTTTTTTTTTTTTACAGAAAATAGATTCTGATACTGTTAAACATTACATTGTGTTGTTGTAAAGAATAGTGTTGTTAAATAAATCTTCACTGTGAAACAACACTTAGGCTACTGTATTTGCACTGAACTTGAAATGATCATATTTTTTTAAAAAAACAATGAATTACCAGGCTGTAGAGAACAGTGCACTATTGCAGACTTATATACTGAGGTGTTAATTACACTATTTTAATATACTCAGTCGTGAACTAAAGTGGGTCGGTCTAAGGCATGAAACTCCAGGGCTGAAAATGAGTCCCACTCCGGCACTGGGAACAGATGTCTGGGAACACAACAGATTCGGTTTTAGAGTATATGTGAATCATTGCCCATAACCTTATTTTTTTTATCAGCATTATGTGAATAGGTGTGTGTGAACACAAAAGATTTGGTTTTAAAGTATACGTGAATCATACCCCCATGACCTTATTTTTTATCATTTTTTTATCAGCGTTATAGGAACAGGTGTGTGGAAACACAACAGATTGAACTTATTTATATGTAGGAACACATACAACATTATTTATCTTTAACCTTCACCTGTCAAGATACATTTGATTGGTGATGACCTTTTGACCTACACCTATCAAGATTAGGTTTGATTAAACATACAAACCATAACTCTCTCTACTGTGCATTTAAATAACTAAATAAAAAATAAGAAATTAATAAGAAATATTTGTACAGAAATATGCAAGTACGTTACGTGTAGTAACAACACAAAGTGTTGGGTGCGGAGTGTCAGTGGAGTGCAGATTGTTTATGGATTCTAAAGGGATCGCTGTGGTGGACATATCTGTGTTGAGGAATCTGATAGCCTGAGGGAAGAAGCTCCTCCTGAGCCTCAGTTTTACCCATCAGACAACGGAAGCACTTGCCCGATTACAGCAGGTTGAACAGACAGTTACCAGGGTTAGTGAACTTTCTATAGCCCCATTTTCAGGAGCCTGAATTTCCTCAGCAGTCTCAGATGGTACAACTATTATCTGGTTTGCTCACCTGAGCTTGGAGTGTGATGCGTTCAGGTCAGGTCCACAGAGATGTGTACAGGACGATACTCATTTAGGCAACAGGGCTTATTGTTCTTTGGCACAAGAATGACAACAGATTTTTTAAAGTTGGTGGGGACCGCAGACTTAGCTAGGGACTCATTGAAAATGGAAGTGAATAAAGCTGCAAGCTGATCAGCACAGGATCTTAGTACATAGCCAGAAATGCTGTCAAGGCTGGCCACTTTCCTGATGTTCACATGCTTCAGAGCCCTCTAAACCTTATCCTCAGATATGGTGATTGCACTCTCATCACTAAAAGAGCTGGTTCCTTCTGTAGTACTAGTTGGCTGGATGGAGCTAGTATGGTTAGCATGCATAGAAAGCACATATAGAAAGTATTCAGCTCAATACTATTTGAAGTATTTTGCATTTTGCATTGTATTTTGCAGTATGAGTCATCAGGGTAAACAGCAGTGGACTGAGCACACAGACCTGGTGCTGGAGGTGGAGTTGCTGACCTGCTGGACAGTGGTCTGCCAGTCAGAAAGTATAGGATCCAGTTGCAGAGGGAGTTGGTCAGACCCAGCAGGCTCAGCTTTATCAGTTGTTGTGGGACAATTGTGTTAAATGCTGAACTGAAGTCTATAAACAGCATTCTTACATAGTTGTTCTTTTGTCCAATTGGGTCAGAGAAAAGTGGATGATAGCAGGCATCCTCTGTTGAGTGGGGCGGTAGGTGTACTGACTATGTAATCACACTAGGTGATCTGTATTGTGCCCGAGCATATTTGACCCCCAAATTCTAGTTCGTTGGACTAGTGTGATCGCTCCATACTGTGTACTCAGACATGGAACTCGAATCATGACATCAATGATGCGACTGTTACATTTAAGAATATTTGGGTGGATAACAGGTCTGGTTCTCACCTTATTGATGACTTTGAATAAGAAATTAATATAGAGTAACTGACATTTCAGGCACCATATGGCCAAATAGTTTGTTTATTTTTGCTCCGTCAACAAAAATAGCTCCCACAGCTGGATAGAGCTTTGCGTGTTGCCATGCAATGCACAGACTGACTGACATACAACAGCTGTTGTATAATGTATATATTTTTATTGGCATAAAAATTTGTCACATTTCTACCTCTGATAAAGTATTTTTTTGTTTGACTTGTTATGAAGTTTTGTGGGTGTCACAGCCAAATATAAATAGCTGTTCCATGCATGTGCCTGGTAAATGGCATTCATCAATCTACACATGTAAGTACTAAGAAAATCAGCGTTTCCAAAACTTTTGTAAATCCAGCACAAATTTTTTGTTTGGTTTGGCTTACACAATTTTACTAAATAACTGGCTAATTATATTACCTCTTCTGTGTATGCCTTGCACATTGTGATGGGACACACACCTACTATATCAAGCAAATGTGCACAAATGTACATCTAAAACGGCTCAAATCGAGCTGCTATACTGTATGCTGTATGTTGTCGACTCTCAATGGTCTATTACAGGGTTACTTGAAAAATTCACTAGATAGTAGCCAATAGCATACATCTAGAGTGATAGCCTCTTCAAATAATTTTGTTTCAGACTATGCTGTCCTGCTCCACCGAAATCTATGGTCTCAAACCACTGTTTGTCACACCTTGACTCCATAGATGAAGGCAAAAATCTGCTTCCTTATGTACTTGATTATTTATGTCACTTTTTGAAAGCCCTTTTGACTTTTGACACATTTTTCTAAATTGAGCCAAAGGATTTATATATATATTTTTTGCATGTTTATATAATTGTAACTTAATCCAAATGTATTTTAATCAAAATTAATAGACACGATTGAAGTTGGCAGCTTGCAGAAATATTAATAAAAAAAAGAATCATCTGTTCTGTTTGTAGCAGTGTATCAGAGTTTCTACTCTGAATTTTTGGTGCTGGTCACAGTGTCCAGAAACGATTCAGTTTACCAATATACTGTAATTCCGGTCATATGTTAATTACTTCTGTCTAACAAAAAAATACTGAGATTTGGGGCTATATAAGAGTGACTGCATCAAGTAAAATTAGCATTTAATAATTTTTTTTTCCAAACAGTCAACATTTAAATAAAGTTAAATAAAATAGTCAACAGGCCTATGAACACAACAAACAACCCAGAACAAGAGAACTTTCTGCTAACAAAAAATATTGCTTTGACAACTGCTAATAACATTTTATTTATCTTCCTTTTAGCTAGATTTAAATGTATTTAAAGAAGCACCTGAACATTACCTTGCAGCACATTTTCTCAAATCTATGACATACCGTACAGTGTCACTTGAAAGTTTGTGAACCCTTTACAATTTTCTATATATCTGCATAACTATGACCTAAAACATCATCAGATTTTCCTAAGAAATCCTAAAAGTAGACAACAAGAACCCAATTAAACAAATGAGACAAAAATATTATACTTTGTCATTTATTGAGGAAAATTATCCAATATTTCCAAAAAATGGGAGAAAAAAACAAAGTATGTGAAACTTTGCTTTCAGTGTCCGGTGTGACCTCCTTGTACAGCAATAACTGCAACTAAACATTTCCGGTAACTGTTGTCTGACACTGGAGTCCAAACTCTACAAAAAAGTTTTATAAACTTTTCAAGCCTGATGAGCATCAAGATCTCTTTTTCCTAGGTCTTCAGAATTCTCTTTTGATTGTGCCATGATACTCTTCATAAACATGAAAATATCAGACTTTGATAGATCCCTGTTCTTTAAATAAAACAGGCTGATCGTCATCACATTGATTGAAGACACGTGACTGTAATTTCACCTTCAAATTAAATGCTAATCTGAGGGGTTCACATACTTTTACCACTCACAGATATGTAATATTGGATCATTTTCCTCAATAAATAAATGACCAAGTGTAATATTTTTGTCTCATTTGTTTAATTGGGTTCTTGTTGTCTACCATAAGGACGTGTGTGAAAATCTGATGTAGTTTCAGGTCATATTTATGCAGATATGTAGAAAATTCTAAAGGGTTCACAAACTGGACTAGGATCATATGTCTCCATGATCTCAACATGTTCCTCACAATCTCGATTAGGCTGATAAGAATCGCTTGCATTTAGCAAGAAACTTCTAATAGTCGACTGTTTTGCCATTGTATTTTCAACTGCGTGATTGTACAGTGACTATTAGCCGATAGGTCTCGGTATCAGCCATTTTGCATTGAATTTTGCAAGGAAGAGGAAATTTTATCTTTTGAATTGAGAAAAGTAATATCTCACTTGGTAAGAGGAAATGTTAATTTTGGACTAGATTAGAGTGTATACTGTATGACTGATTGACAGGAATTTTTAATTCTGTAATTGAATTACATATTAGGATTTTCTGTGCATGTCAGCAGAAAGTAGTTTGCTAGAAAACAGCAATTCCACAGCAGTGTCTATATGAATTAGAGGCTATATAGTATGTAGTAATACAACCACCAGTGGCAGAGTGCTTAAACAGCTGCATTTAAACAGTGATTTTTTTTTTCTCCATTCAGCATATTGTCTATATTCATTTAGAGATGCATTATTGAATAAAAGGAGCTGTAGAAAAGTACTTTCTTACTTATTATTATTATTGTTTTGTTTTTTTTTTAACTTTGAAATGTATATGTCCTTTAAGTGTTTTTTTTTTTTTTTTTTTTTACCTGACACCATATCTGGCAGGATCTGAATTTGCTTATCACAGATTTGATTTTGTTTTTATTTGTTTTTTTTTCATAATTGCTTACTCTTCTTGATGTTTCCTGATCATCAGCAAAATAATTAGCCAAATTCATGCAGTCACTAGAAGATGGTGATTTCTGTTTTTAGGTTTTTATAAATTTCCTCTTGTAACTCAGTGCAGATCTGGTCCATTCTCTTGAGGGCTTCATGGCCTTTTTTCCCTGCAATAAAATGGAAGTATAGATAATATTAATGACAGTCAATGTAACTCTGATACAATGTGTGTAAAGAGTTGTTCTGAGGTGCTAAATCAACCTATTTTCATTTGATATGATAAAAGTTTCTTTCAAATTTATCCTACAATTCCTGTCTATTTTTAAGTAACTAAGGACAATTTTTTCAAATTTTTATAATTTTTTTTTTTTATAGTAATATTATAAGTAATATGGTAGTATAGTATTATACACTCACTGAGCATTTTATTAGGAACACTATACTAATACTGGGTAGGGCCTCTCAAAACAGACTCAGTCCTTCGTGGCATGGATTCCAAAAGATGCTGGAAACATTCCTTTAAAATTCCAGTCCATGTTGACATCACACTATTCCTGCAGTTTTTTCAGGTGCACTTTCATGCTGCGAGTGTCCTGTCTACCACATCCTAAAGATCTTATATTAGACTCTGCTCAGGTGCCTCGGAAGATGACCGAAGACCATTGAACTCGTTGTCATGTTCATGAAACCAGTTTGATACAACATTTTCTTTGTGATATGGTGCAATTTAATGTAAGAAGTAACCATTAGAAGATGGATACATACTCAAAGGCTGTGGCATACATGAGTGATTCGTATTAACAGGCCCAAAATGTGCCAAGAAAACATTCCCCACACCATTACACCACCTCCATCAGCCTGGATTGTTGACGCAAGGCAGTTTGGGTCCATGGAATCGTGCTATTGGAACCAAATTCTGACCCTACTATCTGTGTGCCACAGCAGAAATCAAGATTCATAAGACCAAGCTATGTTTTTCCAGTCTTCAACTGTCCAATTTTGGTGAGCCTGTGCCCACTGCAGCCTCAGCTTTCTGTTCTTGGCTGACAGAAAAGGAACCTGATGTGGTCTTCTGCTGATGCAGCCTATCTTCCTCAAGGTTCAACATGGTCTGCATTCTGAGATGCTTTTGGCTCACCACAATTGTACAGAGAGGTCATCTGAGTAACTGCAGCCTTTCTGTCAGCTCAAACCAGTCTGTCCATTCTCTGTTGACCTTTCTCATCAAACAGGAATTTCCGTCCGCAGAACTGCCGCTCACTGGATGTTTTTTCTTTATTGCACCATTGCACTTTATTGATCTCCTGGGATTTTGAGAATCCAAGGTAATTAGCAGTTATAGTAATACTCAAACCAGCCCTTCTGGCACCAACAATCCTGCCATGGTCAAAAGCACTGCAATCACATTTCTTCCTCATTCTGATGGTTGATGTGAACATTACCCAAAGCTGCTGGCCCATATCTAATGATTTCTGATTTTATGCATTGCATTGCTGCCAGATGATTGGCTGATTAGATAATTGCAGGAATAAGTAGGTGTACAGGTGCTCCTTATAAAATGTTTGGTGAGTGTAGGTAGTTAGGTATAATCCTGTGCCTTAAAAAAAATACATTTAAAAATGTAAAAATGAATGACTACTTCATTCTGTATAATACTCTAGAGCTAAATTAAAGCTCTGCTTGAATATCTACAGTATCTACTATCTTATAATTAGTGTTCTTACTAGAGCATCTCAGTCAGAATGCTGTATTTCACTATAGTTTATAATTATTCTTAAGAAAATACTAGGTATACTTGTGGCATCAGGTTAAAAGGTTACCAAATGAAAGAATGGTCTCTCTGGCTGTGTTCCTTAACTCTTCATCTGTGGAGTGCCACAGCTCAGCCACCTGCTCAGCACTTTCAAGGGCCTAGGACATAGATCACAAATTTTTATCTTTACTCATCTCAATCGCAACCTTAATCTGAGCTTTTTGTAAACATTCGGTGTACTTGACCAAGATCCTTCACCCCCACTGCCCATGAGAGTGTCATGGACCTCATGCCACTTTAACACCCTGTCGCCAATACGCGCCACTCCACCCCAGCCCACAGCAACTGCCCCCATGCTTTCCCCTAACATGCTCACACTCTGCCTGACACTGTTGCAAGTCTCACTGGTGGAGCAGGCCCAACAGGCCTGCTGACCCTGGATATAGCGTTGCATGCTCCTTCTGCACTCCCATACTTCCTCTTTCCCCTCACTTAAGGAAATAAAAGCCTTCTTATCCACCAGCCCACTTCTGTCTATGTCTGTGTTCTGCCTACCACTGCTGCATGTGCATGCTGAGATACTTTCTGCTCACCAAAGTTGTAAAGAGTGATTATATAAGTTATTATATCCTTCCTGGAAGCTTAAACCAATCTGGCAGTTTTCTTCTGAGCTCTATTATCAACAAGGCATTTCCACCCACAGAACTGTCACTCACTCTGTTTTTTGTTTTTGCACCATTCTGTGTAAACTGTAGAGGTTGCTGTGTGTGAAAATCCTGGGAGATCAGCAGTTTCTGAAATTCTTAAACCAGGCCATTTGGCACAAACATCCATGGCATAGTTAAAATTACAGAGATCACACTTTTTCTTCATTCTGATGTTTGATGTGAACATTAACTGAAGCTCTTGACCTGTATGTGCATTAATTTTATGCATTCTGCTGCTGCAACATGATGGGCTAATTGGATAACTGCATAAATGAGCAGGTGTTCTGGACAGTGTATTTGTAGTTGCAATAGATTATACAGTCATTGCTGTTATCATAGAAATGACAAGTCAGATCATCCATTCAGATCAGATGGCATTATCTTTTTAGTATTTTAATAACCTGTTAGAAATTTTGTCACTGACGTCAATGAAAATGAAAATAGTTACCTTTAAGCATTTCAGTGCCAGACAAGCCTGCTGCTGCACTTGAATGTCATTGTCTTTCAACAGCCATGTATAGTGAACCAGGGCCTGTCAAGGTCAACATAGCCTGTATCTTTAAATAATTAGATTTATATTTTTATCTTGAAATATAAACAAATATGAATGCTTTAGAACAATAATAAGTTGTAGTGGGTTGCTTTTTCCATACCTTTAACCTGAAGGACTTATAGCCTGAAGCTCTACAGAGGAAGGAGGTTGCTGAAACCGCAACCTTGTGACTATCATCTGTAAGTAACTTGGACAGGAGTTGGAGGGTTTGTCCCATTGGTTGCAGTTCCAAAATCCTCCTTCCTTTCAGCTTCTTGAGAACCCTCCTCCTCTTAGGAGTCTCTAGACATGATGCTAAATACACTAAAACAGATAAGCAGAGGGGGAAAACATAAAAACAAGATATTCTGCCTTTAAATATGTACATTTAGATTCTTTGTAACTGAAACATGAATAACCACACACATGGAATATGAAATGTGAAAGATGTGTGAGTATGTGTATATACAGTGGGTTCAGAAATATTCAGTCACCTTTGTTTTTGCACAATTATTTTGTTATAGAATTGATTTAAATTGATTCAATTTACTTTTTTGCCATCAAACTGCACACAATAACCCACAGCGAAACAAAGGTTTTAGGTAGCTCCTTTGGTAAATATTCACTCTTTATTCAGTATTTTGTAGAAGTCCTTTGACAGCATTACAGCTTCCAGTCTTCTTGGGTAACCATCTACAAGTTTTATAAACCTGGATTTGGGCAGTCTCTTCATTCTAACATGGCAAATCCTCTTACAGCTCAATTCGATTGGATGGGGAGTATCTGTGAACTGCCATTTTCAGGTCTGTTCAAAAAATGTTCTGTGGGTTGAAATCTGAGTTTTGCCTGGGTCACTCAGGTCTGTATGCTTTGGTTGTCAAGCAGACAGAGTTTAAGATCAAAACATGACTATGAGACAGTAGATCAGAATGTCAGCTTCCTTTTCCTTTTCCTTTTATCTAATAGTATTAAGCAACTTATAACATGGCACCTTTGGTGGCAGACCACCAAATGTTTTGGTGAGCAAAAGTATTGGAACAGAAACACATCGTGAGGTATGGCCCTATATTTCAGCTCTTCAAGTCTTCTTCAAATGGTAGATTGTGATACCTTCACCCCTGCCCTGTGGAGGTTTTTGGTGATGTTACAGACTTTTGTGCTTGTTTGTTGTTTCATCGCTCTCACAATGTTTTTGTAATCAACTGCTGCTGTTTTCCTTGGTCGACCTGTTCGATGTCTGGTTGTTAGGTCTTATTTTTGGTTTTGTTTTTTTGTTTGTTTGTTTTTTTAATCACAAACTGTAACAGTACCTTGATTTATGATCACCTAACACTGCTTAACATCCACAGTGATGTTAGTGGATCTCATGTCTCTCCTCCACCATTTTCGATTTATTACTGCTGAATATGGCCCTCATTAATCCACGGTGCCTGGTAAATAAAACTTTCATTTTAAATGACTTCTTTACTTTGCAAGCACTGGATTTTCTATGTATCATAGAGACTTGGATGAAGCCTGGTGAGTTATGCTCACTTTCTGAACTGTTTCCACAGGACTGTAAATTGTTTAACTCCCCATGTTTGTCTGGTCACAGTGGGGGCCTAGTGATGCTTTTTAAAAACACTTTTCATTGTCTATCTCTTCCCACTGGGTCATATCACAGTTTTGAGGTGCAACTATTTCAAATTGTGATGGTAAACCCTGTTATTATTGTTCTGGTATATCGTCTACCCCAGCAAAACAAAGACTTTCTTACCGAATTTGCTGCATTTGTGGGGGATCTTATCACTGCTCATGATAAAACGTTGCTGCTGGGGGATTTTAACAATGTGCTTCTAAACTATTTTCCATAGAGTTTTTAAATCTTGTTGAGTCATGGGACTTTTTTCAGTGGGTATTTGGCATAACTCATTTACAGGGCCATACTCCAGACTTGATTTTAATTCATGGACTATCTGTTTTGGACATTATTATTATCAGCAATGCAACCTTTTCTGCTCACATGCCTGTATTATTTTCTATGCCACACACTGGTCAAAACCTCATAAAACAATCCATAGTTCGTCTGTCTGATACCTTCACTTCATGCTCCAGTGAAGAGTTCTCTGCAGCATACCATGAATTATGGGATACTTCTGTAATGAAATCTACTCTGCACAACGTGGATGCTGACAAACATCTCAGTCACTTCAACTCTACATGTGCCTCTATTCAGGACACCATTGGTCCACTGAAGCTTAAAAAGCATAAACCGGGGCCTGTTCCTTGGCATAATGACACTAAATGCTCTCTCAGTCAGGCTTGCAGACAAGCTGAGCACAAATGGAAGAAGGATAAACTTCAGGTTTATTATGAAATCATGCAAAATTCTCTCACTATGTTCCAGAGGGCATCTAATGCTGTGAAGTGCAAATAACTCTCTGAACTGATTATCCAAAAATGTCATAAACCTCAAGTACTCTTTTCCACCATTGATTCTGTTTTAAATCCTCCTGTAAAACCCTTTAGTGAGCCTTCTACGTCTCTTTGTGAAAGCTTTGGGAAGTTCTTTACAAACAAATCATAGTTATAAGATCACAGTTGTCTCAAACTGGATATATTTTACCTGATGTTTCTTTATACTCTTCTAGATGGTCTGTGTTTGAGCCTGTTAATCTGCATTCCTGTAAGGAAATTGTTGATCATCTTAAGCCCACACTGTCCCCAGGACATTATTCCACGTGTTTCCTCAAATAAATTATGGATGCGTTTGGCCTGGGTCTGTTATCAATAATCAATAAGTGTTTGTTTTTACACCGGCATTGCTCCTGCTTGTCTTAAACTTGCTGGAGTGTCACCGTATCTTTAAAAAAAACATTATTGATCCTATATCCCTGTCTAATTTTTCACAAACCTGCTTTTTATTTTAAAAAATCATGGAGAAAGTTGTACTGTTTCAATTAAAATCTCTCTTGTTAAATAATTCTATCCATGAAGTTTTTCAATCAGGATTTAAACCTTTACATAGCACTGAATTTGCTCTTTTAAGACTTACAAATGGCATCCTTATTATGACTGATACAGGGAAATCCATGGCTCTAGTACTATTAGATCTAAGTGCTGCATTTGATTTGGTTGACCATGGCATACTCCTGTCTCGCCTGGAGATGTGTGGGTCTTCGTGGCACTGTATTAAAGTGGTTTTGCTCCTACTTGTCACACAGGTGTTTTAATATCCATCTAGAACATCATTCTTCTTCCAGCATACCTCTTGGTTGTGGTGTTCCGCAGGGATCAATTCTTGGTCCGGTGTTGTTTTCCCTGTATATGCTCCCCCTGGCCTCTATTTTTCTTTTTTGTTTTTTCATTTACTTTCAATTATTCATTCTGCTGCTACCATGAGTTACATCATCAATAAAGATTAGTGAGTCTGCTCCACAAGCAGCCGTGCAAGCCCAAGCCAAGACAATACCTCCACCATGTTTCTGAGCTTGTATGTTTTGGACCATGAGCAGATCCCTTCTTTCTCCACACTTTGGCCTTTCAATCGCTTTGGTGGAGGTTCGGTGGAATCTTGGTTCCAGAACTTTTTTGGCTTATCTCTATATTTGTTTACAAATTCCAGTCTGGCTTTCTGAATATTACTGCTGATGAATGATTAGTATCTGGTGGTATGGCCTCTATATTTCAGTGCTTGAAGTCTTCTTCAAATGGTAGCTTGTATTACCTTCACCCCTGTAAAGCTGGTACCAAGATGTCTGAACCTAGAGAGAACTACTCTCTAAGGACTCAAACGACTACTACAAGAACAAACACTCAAAATCTTTCTCACAGAATTAGCATCTCCATCTTAATTAGAACATCATGCTGAGTGGAGACTGAAGATCCTTGTAAGGCTGGTACCGAGATGTCTGAACCTGGAGAGAACTACTCTATGAGGACAAAGTACTACAAGAACAAACACTCGATCTCTATCTCACAGAATTAGCATCTCCATCTGAATTAGCACATCTCAAATGGACAGCTCTCTGACCTTCATGTTGGCTTATCCTTTTTAACAAAAAGTCTTCACAGGTGAAACTGAAGGCTAAAACCAAGAGTAGATATTCAGAGCTATTTATTGTTTAAACAATAAATCTAACAGGACACACCTGGGTAAAAAGAAACACCTGTCAGACAATATTTTTGCTCACCTACAAAAGGGTATTCTGATACAAAATGTGTTGTCTGTGTGGTTTAACACATACATATCCTGTAAACACCAGGAAATAAATGCTGAAATTTTAAACTCTTCTCATATTCATCTTTTGATCTAAAACCCAAATGTTTGCAGTCTGTAGCAAAAATAATTCAATTGGCCTTGCTGTTCCAATAGTTTCAAAGGGGACTGTACATTTTGAACTTACCTTCTCTGGACATGTGAGAGATATGCTCTCCAAAGTTTGTGACCTTCCAACGGCTGAGGTAGACATGTAACTGAAACAAAGACACTAGATCTGTTGTGCACACTGCTAGTGGGACCATCATAGAACAGGACTGGACCTGCTGCAACAACTGAGCAAAGACTGGGAGAAAGAGGTTGGAGAATGAATTCTAAGTTAGTTCTATAGAATAGGATAGAATAGAATAGAATAGAATAGAATAGAAACCTGTATCAGCCTGGCCTGGCAACTTGGCTTTCACTTTGTGAATGAACCGCCTGCGTAACATCCTGAGAAATGAGTCAGCAGTGCAACAAAATGCTGGGGCACATCCACAGCACTCCTCCCACATCATCATAACATTTCTCAGCTTTGGTGCCCCAGACCACACTAAAGGAAAATCAAGTCATAAAGAACCAGATTGAATTGTTTTCATTATTTCTTTTAAAAGCAATTATGAACGTCTCTTTGAGCTTAAACCTAATAGTATATTATGAATGAATAACTTTATATGTCATTTCAATGTTATTTCTTAGTATGTTGGTATGTCATTCATGTGTAGAGTTTCAAATAAGATAACTTTCATGCAAGCATGCCACTATGTTTCATCAGCTATTACTTAATCAAACAAGTTAATCCACACCAGTAAATTACAGCAGTTGATCTGTACTAGCTAACTGCATGACTAGCTAGTCCACTATGCAATCGGTCATAAGGAAAACAATGTGCTGTCTCATACAAACCTAGGGGCGGCAAAAACACACGATTGGCAGCTGATGAGTGGACCGGCTTCTCATCACCATCCTGCATGAGACAGGTGGCTATAAAAGGGAGCGGCAGGCACAGAATGCTGTGCCAGACACCGACAGCGGAAAAAGAAGTCACCCAACACCATAGACCAGGTCCGGCCAGCCTACATTGCCCTCTAACCAGGTCTTTTATTTTTTAAAGTGCCCTCAGTGCTAGCGTATGGAGCCCCAAAACCCACCACCCATGCCCCTCATCCCTCTCCCTATTATTGGTATCCCCCTTTGAGAGGATAGGCATGGATTTGGTAGGGCTGCTTGCGAAGTCTCCCCAAGGTCATGAATACATCCTGGCAGTCCTCGACTATGCTACCAAGTGCCCCGAGGCAGTCACACTGCGGGGGAAGCCACCTCTAAGAACATTGCCAGAGAACTGGTGCTCTTGTTCAGCAGTGTGTGGACGCCCAAGGACATCTTAACAGACCAAGGTACGCCTTTTGTCTCTAATCTCATGAGTGGTCTGTATCAGTTGTTGCAGGTGAAACACCTCTGGACCTCCGTCTACCACCTCCAGAATGACAGCTTGGTGGAGCGTTCAATCAGACCCTCAAGTGGATGCTCCAATGAGTGGCAAATGAAGAGGGCCAAAACTTGGACATCCTCCTTCTCTACGTCCTATTTACCATCTGGGATACCCATGATTAGTCTATGGGGTTCAACCCTTTGAGCTCCTCTTCAGGTGGTGACCTTGAGGACTGCTGGATGTGGTCCACAAAGCTTGGGAAGAACAGCCCTCGCCGTTCTGCTCCCTGGTGGAATTCATAAAAGAAATGCAGGAGCGGATCGACTTGGTCACCCCAATAGTACGCAAGCATATGGAGGAGGCGCAGCAAGAACAACAGTGGGCCTATAACCAGCCAGCCCAACCCAGAGAATTTCAGCCCAAATGCCTAATGTAAATTCCTGATCCACTGGCAGGGCCCCTACACAGTTCCCAAGAGGGTGTGCCCAGTGAACTACTGTCTACAACAGATAGGTAAGTGCACAGACACCCAATTATGCCACACTAACCTACTGAAAACATGGGTCTATGCCCCAGCGCTGTCTGCCTTCTCTGCTGTTCCCTCAGGGTCTGGCGAGCGTACCTTGGACCTCACGCTCACATAGCACCAAGAGCTGATGGAGCTAGTGGATCAGTTAGCCAATGTTTTTTCATTCTCCCCAGGCCTGACCCACCTGGTCCAACATGAATTCAAAATCACACCGGGAGTGGTGGTTAGACAGTGGCCCTACTGTGTCCCAGAGGCTCACCATCAGGCTATTGAGTAGGAAGTTAGCTGGATGCTACAGGATGGCGCAATCAAGGAGTCCACCAGCCCCTGGTCCAGCCCCACCGTGGAAGCCTGATAGTAGCATCCATCTTTGCAATGAGCAAGTTTCGGAGTTTGAGAGCTACCCCCTTCCCCAAGTCAATGACCTGGTAGAGTGCCTGGTTCATCTCCACCCTGGATCTGTCAAAGGGCTACTGGCAAGTCACCCTGGCCTCAGGAACAAGGCCCAAGATCGCCTTCAGCACCACCAGAGGCCACTGGCAGTACTGGTTTCTCCCCTTTGACCTACAAGAGGCACCAGCAACCTTCCAGCATCTGAGAGCATCGTCCTAAGACCACACTGGTAGTTCATGGCTACCTACTTGGACAAAGTCATCATCCACTCTTCCACCTGGGCCAACCACTTCTACCACCTCAGGGAGGTACTCTGAGGCCTCCAGAAGGCCACGTTGATGGCCAACCCAAAGAAGTGCCATCTGGGGCTGACAAAGGCTCATTACCTGGGGTACCGCATTGGCTGGGGCCTGCTGAAGCCACAGGAGAAGAAGCTGGAGGCGGTGAAAGGGTATTCCTGGCTCACATCAAAAAACATGTACATGCCTTTTTGGGGCTGGCGGGGTACTACAGTAGATTCATCCCTAACTTCTCCTCTCTAGCTTCCCCCCTCTCAGACTTTACCAAGAAGGGCCAACTGGACCAGGTGTGGTGGGCCGAGGAAGCAGAGCATGCATTTCAGGCCTCCAAGCAGGCCCTCACCAGCTTGCCTATTCTCAGAAACCCTGACTTCTCTCTTCGTCGTCCATACTGATGCATACAGAAAGCTAACCTCTGCTGAGCAGAAGAACGCCACCATGGAACGAGAATCCCTAGCCATAAAATGGGCCATCAAGTAGCTCTGGTACTACCTTGCCAGACGCCACTTCACCCCGGTCACCAACCATGCCCCCCTGCAATGGATGGCCTGGGCAAAAGACACAAATGCCAGAGTAGCCAGGTTATTGCTCTCGTTGTGGGACTTCTCTCTCCAGGTACATCAACGAGCGTGGGCCCATAATGGAAGTTTCAATGGCCTCTCACAAGACGACATGCCCTCTGGACCCAACTCTCGCTGGCATTAGGCTCGGAGCATGGGGGGTACCAAGACTATGACACAACATGCACCGCATTCTTCGCATAACTGCCGGCTGGGTGTTGAACTGACAGTGCCACTTCAGCACCCCATTTGTTTTGGACAGCAAAGAAGTTCGTGGCTGCAAGGTGGAGTGGTAGAAACACACATGCCTGGCAGCTGATGAGTGGAGCGGCTTCTCCTGACCATCCTGCAGGAGACAGATGGCAGGCACAGAAGGGTGAGTGCATTCTCCAACCACATGTTTGATGTGATTGTTTTTCTGTCCACCACATGCCAACGCCGACAGCAGAGATGAAGCTCCCTGGTTGCACTGCACCTCCACCAGCACCCTCGGCCTGCTCCATGCCCACTGGGTCCCGCCTCACTGCTGCTCCTGCCCATTCACAGCACCCATAACAGGAAGACCGTAATCCCTAACTCCACTCCCCTCTACACCTCCACTCATTTACCAAAACTTAAACTAATTTCCAAAACTTCACCAGTCAGTGTGCCTAGCCAGTGCGACATGAGCTTCCAAACAAAGTAAATCTAACTCAATATAATACTTTAGATTTCATGGTGAATCTGATATTTTGTTTTTATGTTTAGTACAATTCATAAGGGTGAAACACTATCAAATGACACATAAAATCGACATTTTCACTACTTAAATTAACGAAAAACATACCAGTCACATGGAAAAAGTATGTATGCCCCTACATTTATCACACCTTCCAATCTATAAAATTAAAATCAGGTGTTCAATATTGGGTTCCAGTGATTAGAATCTGCTTAGGGAATGCATCTTATTTATACCCCTATCATATCTAGTGTCTGGTGTTCCCTTTGCTATTGAGGTGTATGGTGTCATCATGCCAAGATATAAAGAGTTCTATAAGGCCTTCAGAAAAAAGGTTGTGAATGTATATGAGTCAGGATATGATTGAAATACATCATTCCACTGTAAGGAAAATAATCTACAAATGGCATAGCTTTCAAAAGACTGCCAATTTGTCCAGGACTGGCCATTCCAGAAAATTCAGCTCAAGTGTCTCCAAGAACCCAAAATATCATCACAGGATCTGCTAGCAAGTCTTGCAACTGTTGGTGTCAGAGTGCATGCGTCTACATTCAGAAAGATAAATTTGATCTGACCAGATCTGAATCCCATTGAAATGTTATGGGGGTATTTGAGATGGGCAAGCTTAGGGTTATCCCTAATTTCTCCATCTGGGGATTAATAAAGTATTATCTTAATTTATCTTTTTATCTTATATATATATATATATATATATATATATATATATATATATATATATATATATATATATATATATATATATATATACACACACAGTGAGGGGAAAAAAGTATTTGATCCCCTGCTGATTTTGTACGTTTGCCCACTGACAAAGACATGATCAGTCTATAATTTTAATGGTAGATTTATTTGAACAGTGAGAGACAGAATAACAACAAGAAAATCCAGAAAAACGCATGTCAAAAATGTGATAAATTGATTTGCATTTTAATGAGGGAAATAAGTATTTGACCCCCTCTCAATCAGAAAGATTTCTGGCTCCCAGGTGTCTTTTATACAGGTAACGAGCTGAGATTAGGAGCACACTCTTAAAGGGAGTGCTCCTAATCTCAGCTTGTTACCTGTATAAAAGACACCTGTCCACAGAAGCAATCAATCAATCAGATTCCAAACTCTCCACCATGGCCAAGTCCAAAGAGCTCTCCAAGGATGTCAGGGACAAGATTGTAGACCTACACAAGTCTGGAATGGGCTACAAGACCATTATCAAGCAGCTTGGTGAGAAGGTGACAACAGTTGGTGCGATTATTCACAAATGGAAGAAATCCTGAAATCCTGCAGCACCCACAAGGTCCCCCTGCTCAAGAGAGCACATATACATGCCCGTCTGAAGTTTGCCAATGAACATCTGAATGATTCAGAGGACAACTGGGTGAAATTGTTGTGGTCAGATGAGACCAAAATGGAGCAAAAGGAGGAATGCTGCCTATGACCCCAAGAACACCATCCCCACCGTCAAACATGGAGGACAAAACATTATGCTTTGGGGGTGTTTTTCTGCTAAGGGGACAGGACAACTTCACCGCATCTAAGGGACGATGGACGGGGCCATGTACTGTCAAATCTTGGGTGAGCACCTCCTTCCCTCAGACAGGGCATTGAAAATGGGTCGTGGATGGGTATTCCAGCATGACATTGACCAAAACACATGGCCAAGGCAACAAAGGAGTAGCTCAAGGAGAAGTACATTAAGGTCCTGGAGTGGCCTAGCCAGTCTCCAGACCTTAATCCCATAGAAAATCTGTGGAGGGAGCTGAAGGTTCGAGTTGCCAAATGTCAGCCTCGAAACCTTAATGACTTGGAGAAGATCTGCAAAGAGGAGTGGGACAAAATCCCTCCTGAGGTGTGTGCAAACCTGGTGGCCAAGTACAAGAAACGTCTGACCTCTGTGATTGCCAACAAGGGTTTTGCCACGAAGTACTAAGTCATGTTTTGCAAAGGGGTCAAATACTTATTTCCCTCATTAAAATGCAAATCAATTTATAACATTTTTGACTTGTGTTTTTCTGGATGTTTTTGTTGCTATTCTGTCTCTCACTGTTCAAATAAATCTACCATTAAAATTATAGACTGATCTATTCCTTTGTCAGTGGGCAAACGTACAAAATCAGCAGGGGATCAAATACTTTTTTCCCCTCACTGTGTGTGTGTATATATATATATATATATATATATATATATATATATATATATATATATATATATATATATATATATACACACACACACACACAATATCTCACAAAAGTGAGTACACCCCTCACATTTTTGTAAATATTTCATTATATCTTTTGATGTGACAACACTGAAGAAATGACACTTTGCTACAATGTAAAGTAGTGAGTGTGCAGCTTGTGTAACAGTGTAAATTTGCTGTCCCCTCAAAATAACTCAACACAGAGGCATTGATGTCTAAACCGCTGACAACAAAAGTGAGTACACCCTTAAGTGAAAATGTCCAAACTGGGCCCAAAGTGTCAATATTTTGTGTGGCCACCATTATTTTCCAGCACTGCCTTAACCCTCTTGGGCATAGAGTTCACCAGAGCTTCACAGGTTGCCACTGGAGTCCTCTTCCACTCCTCCATGATGAAATCACGGAGCTGGTGGATGCTAGAGACCTTGTGGTCCTCCACCTTCCATTTGAGGATGCCCCACAGAAGCTCAATAGGGTTTAGGTCTGGAGACATGCTTGGCATGTCCATCACCTTCACCCTCTTTAGTGTGTTTGGGGTTGTTATCATACTGCCCTGCAGCCCAGTCTCCAAAGGGAGAGGATCATGCTCTGCTTCAGTATGTCACAGAACATGTCGACATTCATGGTTCCCTCAATGAACTGTAGCTCCCCAGTGCCGGCAGCACTCATGCAGCCCCAGACCATGACACTCCCACCACCATGCTTGACTGTAGGCAAGACACATTTGTCTTTGTATTCCTCACCTGGTTGCCGCCACACACGCTTGACACCATTTTAACCAAATAAGTTTATCTTGGTCTCATCAGACCACAGGACATGGTTCCAGTAATCCATGTCCGTAGTCTGCTTGTCTTCAGCAAACTGTTTGCGGGCTTTCTTGTGCATCATCTTTAGAAGAGTCTTCCTTCTGGGATGACAGCCATGCAGACCAATTTGATGCAGTGTGAGGCGTATGGTCTGAGCACTGGCAGGCTGACCCCCCACCCCTTCAACCTCTGCAGCAATGCTGGCAGCACTCATACGTCTATTTCCCCAAACACAACCTCTGGATATGACGCTGAGCATGTGCACTCAACATCTTTGGTCGACCATGGCGAGGCCTGTTCTGAGTGGAACCTGTCCTGTTAAACCGCTGTATGGTCTTGGCCACCGTGCTGCACCCCAGTGTCAGGGTCTTGGCAATCTTCTTATAGCCTAGGCCATCTTTATGTAGAGCAACAATTCTTTTTCTCAGATCCTCAGAGAGTTCTTTGCCATGAGGTGCCACGTTGAACTTCCAGTGACCAGTATGAGGGAGTGTGAGAGCGATGACACCAAATTTAACATACCTGCTCCCCATTCACACCTGAGACCTTGTAACACTAACAAGTCACATGACACTGGGGAGGGAAAATGGCTAATTGGGCCCAATTTGGACATTTTCACTTAGGGGTGTACACACTTTTGTTGCCAGCGGTTTAAACATTAATGGCTGTGTGTTGAGTTATTTTGAGGGGACAGCAAATTTACACTGTTACACAAGCTGTACACTCACTACTTTACATTGCAGCAAAGTGTCATTTCTTCAGTGTTGTCACATGAAAAGATATTATCAGATATTTACACAAATGTGAGGGGCGTAATCAGTTTTGTGAGATATTGTATATATAAAATTTGGAGATATATTTAAATCCCTTGCCAGACTCATAGGCTTCCTCAGCCTTTCCTCTGAAGGCCTTACAGAACTGTTTAGATCTTGGCATGATGACACCACACACCTCAATACTAAATGAAACACCAGACACTAGATATGGGTGGGGTATAAATAAGACAGGTTCCACCTGCACTCCCTAAGCAGATTCTAATCTGTATTCTAATTTTTTGCTTACATTATTTGTTCTATGTTTAATATTAATTGATTAAACATTAATCTAATATTTATTGATTGCTGCTTTTTAGTTATAAGTAGCAAAACCACCAAGATGTAGAACACAATTTCTGATGTAAAGCAATTACAATTATTCCAAGCAAATAGATATCAGTAATCAATAATATCAGTTTAGGCACTTACAATCTGTTGCTGAGATATCATGAATCTTCCTCTGTGTAAAAGTGGTAATTTTTTCAAGCACTTCATTTTGATGTGATAGTTCTTCCAATATATGCTGTTGCATGTACTCCAAATTAGATACCCTCAGTGCCTGTAAGGTAATGCAATATGATTAACATTGGATATTAATTCAACATCAATCAGCTCAAACCAGCTTTATCTGGTTTATCTATTTTATCTAGCTTTATCTATTTGATATTTTTTTATGACTTTTATATCATGTGCTGACAGTTAATTGTGAACAAATTAATGTAACCATGAAATACATCATCAAGGTAATGAAATTGCCAAATGTGCACAGGAAGTAAGCTACTTTAACATGCTTTTAATTTGCTATTTTTCCAATTAATAAATTATTGGCTATGTTTTTGTTTGTTCTGTATGCCCTCCTGTAAAATAAATATGCCCACGGTTTGAAGCATAAGCTAACAAAGCATTTATCTTCATCTATTACACATATAGCTCGATTTAAGTTAGAGACGTTCATATTTTAATTCATAAAAAAATGAGGTCCTCAATACAAGAAATGTCTCCAATTAAGATTCTGCCTTTCCTGTGCAAATAAAAACTTTTTGTGGAGACAACTTTTAATTAGATCTAATTAATTAATTAATTAACTAAGCCTCAAATAACGTTTCATAGTTTTAAAGGGCAAAACATACATTTTAGTATGGCATATTGTGGTAACGTCACACTGGGTGACAGTGGACAGTATACTGGAATGTTCTTCAGCCAGTTCACTCTGTACAGCCCACTCAGGGTGTACTCACATTAGGCCTGGTTGCCTTGTACCATGCCCAAGTATGATTGTCCCCTTCCCCACTAGAAGAAAAGTGCTCCTACACAGTGTGATGGAGTCCATTATTGTAACTTTACTTACTTTGTGGCTTATTTGGAGTTATCTGGGGTTTGTTGACACACAGCCCTCTCACATGCAGATTCATCACTTATGCAGTGCAGCAATTTTCACTTAATTGTGCTGTACGTATAAGAAGATTTTTACGGAGGCAGCTGATGTTGAGGGATGTTGATGTTGAGGGATGGATTTGCATATTTACTCGCTGACTACAATTCCCGTTCATCAATATGATTTGTGAGAGCCAAACGAACTGAACTTTGGGGAATCAAATGTACTCGGGCACAGTACAGATGGCCTAGTGTCAGTACACCTTCACTTGCTGCGTTTACATGGACAACAATAATCCACTCTTAAACAGATTAAGACCATACTCTACGAAACTACCATGTAAACAGCAATTTTTACTTACCTTAATCTAATTAAGGTCATAATCGAAGTAAGCAATAATCTAATTAAGACTGGTGGAGTACTTCTGTTTTAGTCACATTATGGACGTGTAGTAGTGACATGTAAACACCTTAATCACATTATGAACGTCGTGTGGGAGTTTTCACCAGATTTTGCGACAGGACACGATCACACGCGGCAGATTTACGTTTTACAGCGAACAAGAGAGTTCAGCTGTGTCCCAAATCGCATACTTTTCTACTATAGGCCTGTAGTGGGGAAAAATACATGTATCTCGGCTACTATATAGATGGTAGACGGTATGCGATTTGGGACACACCCACCGCTTCAAGCAGTTGTCTAATAGCACGTATAGCATGACAAATAATTAACTGCACTTAAAGCGTTTGCAAAATTTTTTAAAATAAAACCCCCCAAAACTGTATACGGTACCATAACGAAGACAAACTGTATGTTGATGCGTGAAATTCTGGAGGGACGTCGGACGGCGTGGCACGGTGACGTAATGATGAGGGCTGTTAATCTAATTATGTTCTAAAACATGTAAAACGGGAACATGACAGGAGTATTCTAAAAGCGACTCATGTAAACACCTTAATCACATTATTATCTTACTTAGATTAAGGTCAATAATTAGATTACTGCTGTTCATGTAAACGTGTGGTTCAGCAGGAGTCTGCAGCGGGAGTATGGGGGAATGAGCAAATTAACGTGGCACACCTGTGACTGATTTGGCAATACTTATGTAACATGTTGGCCTCTCTCTTTTTTTTCTATCTGTCTGTCTATCACTTTGTCTGTCTGTGAATGGGGCTAAGGTGTGCTGAACCAAGTTGTTGGAAAGCTGCCAAGTTTCTGTTGCACAAACAAAAATAAAGAGTTCACCATTCACCAAACCCGGAAGAAGTACTTATGCATCCATGTAGCATATAATGTACAATATTACTATGACAGTAATAAAGGTGGACCTGTTGTGTTTCCAACGGCTTTAATTACAAAACATAATATGTACATGGCACTATACCGTAATTACTGGATATTCCTGATTACTGGAGATTACTGGAACTCATATACTAACAGTTTGGAAAATATGTTGCAGATATTGGTTTCATGTATATTAATATGGGCTGACAGGCATATTATGCTTTCTTACTCTCAGAAGTTCAAAACAGATATTAAGGTGGATCTCCAAGGCTTGATCCAGAGTGTACTCCCCAGTGCTAAGTGGACTTCTGTCCCCACTGTCTGTTCTTTTTGCCACGTGCCCTGTATGTTGCTCTTCTGACAACAGTACTGTATCTTCTGACATCCCCTCCTGGCTTGTCACGGTGCTCCCTTTGAACCTGAAATAAACCGAACCTGACTCAATCGGGTATAATTACTGTAGCAGCAACATTTACAAAGAGCTATGTAGACACAATACACTGCTTTAGTATCTACTATAAGACGGTAATCAAAGCCAATCCAGAGTATACACTGAAACATTCTGTACTGACTGAATACTAAGATATAGTGAAGCTAAATATTAATTTCTAATAATACATGCATAAACAAATTTCTGTTAATAAAAGTACCAATGATGTAAATGATTTGCAATCAATATCATATGGAATCATTTTTAATTGTTTATAACTTGACATTCTCCACATTTTTTTTAAAGGGTTCATATGATGCTTTTTAATGTTTTCCTTTTCCTTTAGTGCATAATGTATCTGTTGGTGCATGTATAAGATCTGCAAACTTACAAAGCTCATAGTCTCCAACAAAGGGATTTATTCTATCTAACAGAGAACACTGCTCCACAACTGCCTAAAACGCCTTGATCTAACTCCAGATATTACTTCCACAAACATCTGTCACAATTTGAAATATCAGCAAAATGCAGCCCAAAGGAAGCCATGAAGAAAGAAGGCAAAGCTTCAGTGAATTGTCATGGAGATGCTAAGTGTTTAGATGCAAAAGCATCTTTTTAGCTTCCTAAACCTGGGACAGAATGGCGCAGGTCAGCTGGCCAATGACTCTGGGCTTTTCGGTAGGAGGAGCTTTGGAGAACCTGGAACTCAATCAGAGCATTTCAGACAGACTGGGAAAAGAGGTACTGCAATAATGTTGAGTATGTGGAAAAATGTGTTTTTTGAACATTAAAGCATGTTAACCCATTCTATTACAATAAACAAAATAACTTTTAAAATATCATATTACACCTTTAAATAAAATCCATGGCTTCAAACTTGCTTTTTGGAAAGGAAGAAAATCTGGCAAATGATGCTTATGAGATGCTTTGAATTTTGGTCATTGGATGACTGTCCTGCATATTTTGTCTTCTCACTCTATCCTTTAGTTTTCTAGTATATGATGATAAAACTGAAACTAATTAATACATTTTCCAAATTTCTGTTTTTCCATTATGTCAGACTGCTGTTGGTTTGTATTTGTTGAAAAGTTGCAAATATGCTCAATACTGTGTATTTTAGAGAGATTAACAGCACCTCTATCTTTGTACCATTTTTTTTTCTGGCCAACAACAAAAACTTACCATTTACTGAATCAATACTGAAATTATTGTGATCTTAAATTCTATTTTTTTAACTGAGTAAGACATTTAAGTTGTAGTCCTTGTATGCCATCCAGTTTATGTATATGTCTGTGATTTTTGATCAGTTGCCATCACCTACATTAAGTGACTGAAAAACTCAATGCTACCATTAGTAAATAAGCTCTAATTTACCTAGTGTCCATGAGTCTGTTGCTACTTATGCCGGAGTTGTTGTCATCCATGTTGAAGTCAATGGACAGAAAGTCAAAACTGCCCAGCACTTCCTCTTCCTCTACATTCAGTTCATCACTAGAGGAGGTCTGAAGAATGTAGATGTCCCTCTAAGAACCAAAGTTGAGTAAATGGGACACAAATGGGTGATCAATCATTAAACATCTATTTTAGATTTTGTAGTAAATGTAACACTTTTAAGACATTATTGAGGAGATCACCTTTAAGACGTGGTTAAGCTGCTGTATTTGTAGACTCAGATGCTTTATCTCTGCCTTGGCAAAACTCATCTCCTGCAAAATAGTAGCAACCTGTGCTTGCACCAGGCCAACCTTCATGGCCACTGCTCTTCTTTGGGAATTCCCTACACCCATCACTAGAGCCTTTGGCTTTTCCTCAACACCTACGTCCTCCTGTCGTATGAGATAATCTGTAGCCACTTTCAACTTCACTGGTTTCACTTCTTGGTTGGTAGCCACCACACTATTTTGCTGAAGAATGTCAGGAGTGCTGTAACACTGAAAAAGAATTATGGTGTCTCGCATGCTGTCCCCTGGATTAGGAGAGCCAGTCTCAGGCTCTGAAGTCCATTCATCATTTTCATCACCATGAAGATTGCAAATTGAAATTTAGAAGATCATGCAGTGTTTAGAAAAAATATATAATCTTTTAATCTAGTTTTGCATTGATTCTACCTCTCCAATGGGTGTCTGCAAAAGGTCATGATCCACTGACTGACAATCCATGGAAAGGTAACGCAAGATTGGAGGATGACTGGGCCTTTCATAGACAAATGGAGAGAGTACTTGGGCAGAGTCAGACAGGTAGCTACGCAGAGACACACCCCTGGATTCATGTGAGCCAACAGAGAAAGAGCCATCTTGAAACTGGCGCATCATAGACTGTGAAGAGATGCATGACCTCAGTTTCAAGTTTTCCTGTACTGTGCATGTTTTGTATTTGTAGGTGTGTCTTACAGACTCACTAAAAAGTATTTCTCTGTGAACTTGGGAGTGTGAGGAGGTGTACAGCTACTCACTGGTCTATTCCTTCTGTGGGTAGACTGCCGACTGGAAGATGACTTCAGATTCTTCACCACGCCAGTGTCAAAAGGACTACATATAAAGTGACAGTGTGTAAGAAAGATTGATCTATACCACTGTAATGGTGTAGTCCAAAAATAAATATCAAATCATCTTAAATTGAGTAGCACTGTACTAATGACAGTAGTTTGCAATTTGCAGCCTTAGGCAAGTGGCAATTAAGGTCTGAAACATAAAATATCAGCTGATGGGTTGAAATAAAGACATGAATAAGTTGGTATGAGCTGCTAAACTGGCATCACAACTGTGTTAAGGAAGTGGTTTTAAATGTTGCTGTAACCCACAGGGCACAGGGTTGGCAGTTCAACACCCAGCCCACATGCCTCCACATGCTGCAGTGTCCTTGGGCAAGACACTGGACCCCAAATTGCTCTCAATGACAGGCTAGAACCTGTGTGTGTGTGAGAATGGGTGAATGAGAAATGGTGTAAATCGCTTTGTAGAACTGCTACGGTTAAAAGGTGCTATATAAGTGCAGACCTTTTACCATTTAATGCTGGAAGCGAGGCTATAATAACAAACCATGAAAATACCCTCCATCTGGCTTGCAAAAATACTGTGACATTCTATGCTGTGAAAAAGGTATTTACCCCATCCTGACTTCTTCTGGTTTTGAACGTCTCATCCAAATTGTTTCAGAAATTCAAACAAAATCTAATGTAAAACAAAGACAACATGAGTAAACACAAAATACAGTTTTTAAATGATAATATTTATTAAAGGAAAAAAAAGGGACTCCAAAGAACCACAGTGAGACCCATTATCTCCAAATGGAATAACTCGCCCAGAAATGGCCGACCTTCCAAAATTTATCCAAGATCACAGGAACTACTTTTCCAGGATTACAAAAGAGCCAAGGACAATATCAAAGGATCTACAGGCCTCTAGTGCATCAATAAAGGTCACGGTTCATGACTCCACTATCAGAAAGACACTGGGTAAAAATGGCATCGATAGAAGAGTGGCAAAGCTAAAACCACTGCTAACCCAGAAGAACATTAATGCTCCTCTGAATTTTGCCAAAACACACATTGATGATCGTGTAACCTTTTGGAAGAATGTTGTGTGGATTGACGAGTAGAAAGTGGAAACTGTTTGGAAGACAGGGGGCCCGTTACATCTAGCATGAACCAAACAAAGAATTCCACAAAAAGAACATCATACCTACGTTCAAGCATGGTGGTGGAGGTGTAATGGTGTGGGGATGCTTTGCTGCTTCAGGGCCTGGGCAACTTGCAATAATTGAGGGAAACATGTCCAGAGAATGTCCTGTCTTCAGTCCGGAATTCAAGCACAAATGGATTACGTAGCAAAAGAATGATCCAAAGCATAAGAGTAAGTCCACCTATGAATGCCTCAAAAAAGCTAAATTAAAGTTTTGGAGTGGCCTGGTTAAAGTCCTGACTTGAAACAATTGAGATGCTGTGGCAGAACCTTAAGTGGGCAGCTCAAAACCCTCCATTGTGACTGAACCAAAGCATTTCTGCAAGAAGAGTGGGGCAAAATTCCACCACAGTGCTGTGAAAGACTGATCTCCAGTCATTGGAAGAATTTGGTTATTGCTACTAAAGGTGGCACAACCAGATTTTAAGTTTAAGGGATCAGTTAGTTTTTCACATGGGTGACAGGTGTGTAACTTTTTTTGGTTCAATAAAACATAAATAAATAAATAAATAAATAAATAAATAAATAAATAAATAAAAATTGTATTGTGTGTTTATTCAGGTTGTCTTTGTTTTATGTTGTATTTCATTTGACAATCTAAAACTATTTTATGAGATACAAGAGATATGAAATACAAAAGTAATCAAATACTTTTTCACAGCACTGCATGTCCTGTGTGATGCATGTGTATATGAGTGCCTCTATCAGTATCTAGTATAATAAGCACACATAAATGTCTTCCTTTTTTATATAAATATTTCCAGATGTGTTAAGACAATGTTTTGCAAAGTACAACTTACTTCCAGACTACCTCCAGTTGGAGTTTGATGGTTCCCAGTTCCGTAATGTCAACAACCATCATTTGTCGATGTGGAATGTAGAAGTCTGCGCACTTACATGTCACCATTCCAACTAAGATGGTGCTCAGCCCCTTCACCTCTGTTACCTAAAGGACACATGATATCATATGGTGCTTCTGTTACTTTGTAATACATGCCAACATGTGTGTCATATGATAATGATCACTAAACACTTATATTCTGCATTTACACACAGGATTTAAATATTAAGATCTGGGCTGTGTTCAATTATTTTGGTTACACTTTCAGTGAAATTGGTTAGCATAGAAATTACAGCTTCTGTAAATCATGAGAGAGAAGATAGTTTGTATATATTGTAACCCTAGTTTTGACAGGTATAGGTCAAAGGTCAAAAAGATACACATTCTAACTCTCTATATCTAGATCAAAGGTCATGATCATAAAAATATGAATAGTTATGTTAAATCTGGATCACATCCATTCGTGACCATATATGGTGCTGCCATGTGTGTTTTTCCGCCCCACACGTTGCGCACACCTGGTACATCTTTTCACATAGAATATGAAACTCTCTGTGGTAGGACATAAAAATATATATAGTTTTGTTAAATCTGGTTCACATCCAAATCGTGACCATACCTGGTACGACCATTTGTTCCCCCCACCTCACCCCACCCCACCCCACACACAGACAGACACAAATTGCATAGTCATGTTTTTCTCACACTCTGTGGTAGGTCATCGACCATGTGTCGTCCCCCCCTCTACCCCCCCCCCCCCCCCCACACACACACAGAGACAAAAGTTGCATAGTCATGTTTTTCCTCTTCACATAGAATATGAAGCTCTCTGTGGTAGGTCATAAGAATATATATAGTTTTGTTAAATCTGGTTCACATCCAAATCGTGACCATACCTGGTACGACCATTTGTTCCCCCCCCCCCACTCCACTGCACCCCACCACACACAGACAAAAGTTGCATAGTCATGTTTTTCCTCTTCACATAGAATATGAAGCTCTCTGTGGTAGGTCATAAGAATATATATAGTTTTGTTAAATCTGGTTCACATCCAAATCGTGACCATACCTGGTACGGCCATGTGTATCCCACATTCAAACAAAAATATCACACACACACACCCACACACACACACACACACACACACACACACAAACACACACACACACACAAACACACACGTGCATGTACAGACAAACGCATGCATACGAACCTGCTTATAAAAGTCGAGCATCCCTCTAGGCTTTATAATACTCTGTACTTAGAACAACGTGTGCGATCTTACAACATGGCTGATGTTTGTCCTAACGCGCCGAAAAAAGCTCACCCTTTTTTGGGAAGAATAGAAAAAATGTTAGAACATGAAAAGATTCAATATTGGGTAATGTCAAACGAATGTACAGCCGGGTTTTTTTTCGATGCAGAAAAAGGAACCGTTTTGCTTTTCAAGTTCTCGGTCCAGGGAACACACGATCTTTTCCTTTCACGTAGAATATGAAGCACTCCGAGTCAGGCCTAGGTCAAAAGGTCAGCAACGTAAAACACCCGTTCTGATGCATTCCCGAGCACAAACACACCCCCCCCCACACACACACACACTCGAATGCATACGAACCTCTTTATAAAGTCGAGCACTTCGAAAGTTTTAACATCGGAAAAGGTTCGACCGAATTTCCAGAGTCAGTTCTTCACTACTTCGAAAGTTTGAACATCGGCAAAGTTCAACAGAATTTCCAGACCCCATGGATTTCTCGGCAGGTAAAAATTTGTATTTTATTCAATTAATAGTTAAATATAAATTGAAATACAATGTTTATGTAATTATCCAGTAGGCAATGATATTGATATAAACTTAGAACTAATCATTCTGAGTACAAAAATCATCATACTTATCTGGTCATTATGTAATCTGGTACGATACTTTATCTAAATTGTAAATATTCATTACATTTATATTACAGTGCAAGACCGAGTTAAGCTCATCTGTTTCTAGTGTATAGGTAATTAAAATTTGTCTCTTAGATCTATGTAGTGATCTAAAATGAGAATGTTAAGTTATTAAAAGTATGTTTTACTGTTTTATAGACAGCTTGGTGATTATTTCTGATGATGAGATTCCCGAAACAACCACTCAGGACCTTTTGAATCTGAGTTCCACACGTAAGTCAAAACATAAAATTGTGAATGTTTCATGCTGTAAAAGTCCTTCATACGTGAATATAACATTGTTTGTATCATATTCAGAATTTGAGGGAAACGTGTCTAACAGTGATTACGACGGAGATATTTCAGGTGAGTTGTAGTATATTTACCTTCTATTTACACAGCACAAAAAAATAAATAAATAAATAAATAAATAAAATAAATAAAAGCTCTTTAACATGTTCTGTGACTTATAGATACGAGTGCTACAATAGAAGACCAAGAGGAAATCATCTCGGAAACCGACATTCAACAAGACATCGAACTACAACAGATCTGCGCAGTGTGGCGTGAATTCTTCGAAGCAAAGACTGATTTATTGGAAAACTTTGGACAGATTGATTATACACTTGAATCTGGTCGAGGTACAGATTTTATCCCATTACTGTACAGCACGCTTGAAAATGTGAATAGATGTCTCTCAGTGAGCATAAAGTTGATTAGAAAATTGTATGATAGATATGGCGCAGAAACGACTGAAATGCAGTTCGGATATGGAGATTAAAAAAAAGAGAACCGAAAATTCTCCATTATCGCATGATTTCTTTTATGACGGAAACCAGAGTTTTTCAAATGATTCGCACACACCCCTGAACCCATATTTAACTGAAGCGATCAACAGGCTGAACGAAAGTTTAATACCGTCACACCAAGTCGTTAGTGAGAGACCTAATCAGAGTCCAAATCACGTCGTATCAAACACAACGGTAACGCCGATTGATATATTTTCTGAATTAAATCAATGTCTGTTAGAGTTACATAATAACCTAAATGAACACGGTCATTCAGTACAAATAAACCCTGATCTAATCGATGCAGTCAATCAGTTGAATGAAAATTTAAGATCGTCAGAACAGAACAATACTCAAAATGAAAACCCCAGACGAATTTCCAGTCAAACTGTATCAAGTACGCCGGTCACGTCGCACGACATATTTTTCGAATTAAATCAATGTCTGTTAGAGTTACAAAATAACCTAATCGAACAAAGAGAATCTTTGCAGATAAATCCATGTTTAATAGACGTGGTGAATCAAATCAATGAAAATATGTCATTACCTCCCGTTCAGAATATCGTCTCGACTCCAGAAAACGCTCAGGAACCTAGTCCGTCATCTTCTCATGATATGATACACGAACTTAATCAAAGTCTTATGAGGATAAATGACGGTCTTGTTAACTTAATCGAAAACCCTGACAATATTGCACAAAATTCGGAAAACGATAATGACCGCAACCGCCCAATGGAAAACATACACTCACCTAATACCCAAGATTCTCAAATGGAAAACACACATTCGCCCGATACCCAAGATTCTCAGATGGAAAACTCGCCCGATATCCAAGTAGAGCAAGAGGGTGATGGATTAGATCCTAATATTAGAATAATTAATAGGGAAAGATTCAACAACACTGAGATTAGGAGAAGAGTGAATTTTTCTTCTATCGCGAACGTTGACAGCTTTGCAGATTTTTATAATTATGTTTTAGAGATTTTAAACAGCGCGATTGAAATCGCTAACAATTTAATTTCTGCCAAGGATGTAGTCACCGTTGAAATTAGAGGTGATACGATCAATGTTTCATCACGCGTTCAATTAGACAATGGTGTCATCGATTTAGGTTCTTTTCTAACCATGCTCGAAAATGCAATTCAGAGTAAACGTGAAATTTTTACCGATAATACCCTTGAAATAGTCGTCCAAATCGTTCGACCACCTCGGGGTGGTGGAATTAGAAGGAAAATAGGCCATATATTCAAATCAGAAACCCTGCAGAAGAAAATGCAGCATCTATACATTTTTCACAACAGAGACAACATGTGCTTCGCCTTGTGTGTTAGCCAACTTTTGAATCGTGAAAAAAATGATTTTGAAACCGAACAAATCGCTAGAAAATTACAACACGATGTGGGATTATCCGTAAACACCGCGGTCAGCTTCGCTGACGTACCGAGATTTGAGAGACATTTGAATTGCAAAATCGTAATCGTACACTGTTCTGCTAGCAAAGCCGGATACTCTTTCTTTCAAACTAGCAAGACTCCCCACGAAAAAACCATTTACTTGTTTTTACATGACAACCACTATTACGGGGTTAAAAGTATCAACGGACTTTTAGGAACGAGTCATGTTTGTCATTTCTGCCATTCGGGGTTTGACGTTTTATGGAAGCATAAATGCGCTTATAGCTGCAACGTTTGTCACGACCCCGATTGTTACAAACACCCTAAGAATGTTACTAAATGTCCAGAGTGTCAGAGACTGTGTAGCTCCCAATACTGTTTCGAGAGGCATAAAGCAAAGATTCAATCGCACAAAGGCGAATATTCTATGTGTGAAACGGGATTCTACTGCGGTAAATGTAAACGTGTGATAAGGGATAAACCTTCTAATCGAGAGAATCACGTATGTGCCCATTCGAAATGCATACTCTGTGGCCAAAAACTCGATGAGGATATCGAGCATAGATGTTTTATACAGAGGGCCAGGAAAGAAAGCGAAAATACGGATTATGTGTTTTACGATTTCGAGACTAGGCAGGAAACAGGAACACATGTAGCTAATTTCATATGCTGTATTGATTTTAAGGGTGAGGAGTGGGTGGCTGAAGGGGATGATTGCGTCAGTGCCTTCTTTAAAAAGTTTTGGTGTAATGCATACCACGGATACAAGTTTATAGCCCATAACGCTAGAGGGTTCGATTCATACCTTCTGTTAAACCATTTAGTGAAAGAAGGAATCACACCCGAAATCATAGCACAAGGCGGTAAAATTTTGTGTTTCATCGATACCGCGTTTCGTCAGTCCTACATTGATAGTCTATCGTTCTTACCCATGAAATTGAGTAGCATCCCAAAAGCCATGGGTTTTTCGGAAAGCATGAAAGGCTATTTTCCCCATTTCTGGAACACCGTAGAACATCAGGATTACGTAGGGCCGTATCCTGACCCTAAGTTTTACGGTGTAGATGGCATGATGCCTAAGGATAGAGAAGAATTCTTTAAGTGGTACAGAACGGTTTCTGACAAAGTGTTTGATTTCAAGAAAGAGATGGCGGAATACTGTGTGAACGATGTAGAAATTTTGAGAAAGGGTTGTATAGCTTTCAGACAAGAAATTCTGGATAGTACAAAGGTCGATCCTTTTAAATGCATAACGATCGCATCAGTGTGCATGAAAATCTTTAGAACCAACTTCCTGCGTAAAGACACTTTAGCTATTCCGCCTCTTGATAATTACATCACCACTCAGAAATCTTTCTCAACACCTTCCATACAATGGCTCGAATATGTTTCAAAAACGCAAAACCTACCCATTCGCCACGCGTTGAACGAAGGTGAAGTCAGGTTCGGTAACTATTACGTAGATGGTTACTGTGAGGAAGGGGAAAACCGTAAGGTTTTTGAGTTTCTTGGGTGTTTTTATCACGGCTGTGAAAAGTGTTTTCCCTCAATGACCCCGCATCCTCTTACCAAATCAAACGCAACCTTCGGAGATATCCGTCAAAAATCGATGGAGAGAATTAAGAATTTGCAAGACACTCTCAATTTGCAAGTCACTCTGATGTGGGAACACGAGTGGAATGAAATGAAGAAAAACGACAATCTCGTGCAAAATTTTCTAAAAGACTTTGACTTTCCTGAGCGTTTAAACCCTCGAGATGCTCTTTACGGCGGTCGAACAAACGCGTTAAACTTGCATTATGTAGCTCAACCCGGTGAGAGAATCGATTATTTCGACTTTACCTCGCTTTACCCATTCGTAAATAAGACAAAGACATACCCGATCGATCACCCTATCATCATTTATCGTGACTTTCAACCTCTGAAAAATTACTTCGGTATCATTAGAGCAAAGGTATTACCACCTAGGGGTCCGTGGGCACCTGTTCTACCATTTCGTGTAAAAAGCAAACTCCTCTTTCCTCTATGTAGAACGTGTGCTGAACATGAGTTAAAACATTGTGATCATACGGCTCAGGAGAGAGCTCTTATCGGAACATGGGCATCTATCGAAATTGAGAAAGCCGTCGAAAAAGGTTACAAAATTCTAAAAGTGTTTGAAGTGTGGCACTTTCCTAAAAGGTCTGATAAGCTTTTTACGAGATATATTATAATGTTCCTCAAGACCAAACAGGAAAGTTCAGGTTATCCGTCCTGGGTCGTTGATGAATAGGCACACCTCTAAGATTTATTAGTTGGAATGTCAGAGGTATGGGTAATCCTGTCAAGAGTTCTAAGGTTTTTACACATTTGAAACGTTTAAACTATGATATAGTATTTTTACAGGAGAGTCACTTACGTATTAAAGATCATCATAGGTTACACTGCCCTTGGGTGAGTCAAGTCTTCCACTCAAACTTTAATTTGAAGGCAAGAGGTGTCGCTATTTTAATTGTCAAAAGGTCACAGTTTTCATCCACTAACGTTATTGCTGATGTGAATGGTAGATATATTATAGTTGCTGGTACCCTAATAAAAAAACAGGTTTTGTTGGCAAATGTATACGTTCCAAACTTTGATGATGTGGTGTTTGCTAATAGATTGTTGAGCAACCTCCACTTTTTAAATACTCACCTGTGGATTTTCAGTGGAGATTTAAATTGTGTTTTTGACCCAAACTTGGATCTGTCTAATCACCGTACTCTGAATCAATCTGCTATGTCTAAAACATTTTCTGATTTTATGTGTCAGAACAGTGTTGTTGATCCATGGAGATCCTGTAACCCCTCTCTTAAAAAGTTTTCTTTCTTCTCTCAGGTGCATCATTCCCATTCGAGGATTGATTATTTTTTCTTGTATCCCTGAAAAAAAAATCTTAATTCTTGTGTAGTTTCTTCTGTCTATTTGGGTATTGTAATTTCTGACCATATGTCTCTACAATTAGATATTCATCTTTCTTTATAAACATAGCCCACCGCCTTGGAGATTTAATTCTCTTCTTTTGGCAGACAGTGAATTCTGCAAGTTCATTTCACCTTCTATTGATGACTTTCTTTTCTTCAATCGGAATGACTCCACCTCTTATTCATTGTTATGGGAGACACTTAAATCCTATATCAGGGGGCAGATTATTTCTTACTCCACTCTCTCTTATAAAAGGCGCACTGCTAGGCTTAATGAACTCATATCTGCGATCAGTAACCTCGATCAAAGAAATGCATTGAACCCTTCTCCAGAACTTCTTAAACAGCGTCTCAACTTACAGGCAGAATTGAATCTTATTTCGACTAAAGAGGAACAACGTTTGTTGTTAGGTACTCGTGGTTCATACTATGAACATGGTGACAAGCCGAGTCGTTTACTGGCAAATCAGCTATGGCGTCAGGCCACTTCCTGTCTCATACCTAGTATTAAAAACACTTATAATATTGTCACTACAGATCCCATGGAAATTAATACTTTTAAATCATTTTACTCTTCTCTTTATAAATCCGAATTTCCTGCAGACAATACAAAAGTGAATGCATTTCTTCAAAACCTTTGTAACCCTGTTATTGATTCTAATACTACCAAGCAACTGGACTCCCCACACTATTTTAAATTTTAAATTTAGTTAAAACTATGCACTCTAACCAAGCCCCTGGTCCGGACGGGTTTCCAATTGGATTTTTAAAAACGTTTATTGGAAAATGAGCTCCATTGCTTTTATCTGTGTTCAACAAATCCTTGGAATGTGGGTCTTTGCCTCCAACTCTGACACAAGCCACTATAGCTTGTGCCCTTCTTAAGGAGGGTAAGGATCCAACCTTCTGTGGTTCTTATAGACCATTGTCTCTGCTTAATGCAGATGTAAAGGTGTGGGCAAAAGTATTTGCATCTCACTTAGAGAACGTGCTCCCTTATATTATATCTGAAGAGCAAAATGCTTTTATAAAGGGATGAGTTGAGGGGTCAGTTGTTTTTCAATACCCATATTTTATTTATAATTTATTCAAAGCATTCAGCTGAGCTTCCTGAGATCGTCATTTCTTTAGATGCCGAAAAAGCATTTGACAGGGTTGAGTGGGACTATTTGTTTGCAGTTTTGAGGAAGTTCAGATTCGGGGATAAATTTATTACTTGGATTTGCCTCCTTTACTCATCCCCTAAAGCCAGGGTTCAGACGAATGATATTTATTCTGATTATTTTGCTCTTGGATGAGGGTGTCGCCAAGGCTGTCCTTTATCCCCTGATTTTTGCTGTCGCTATCGAGCCTCTGTCTATCGTATTAAGATCTTCCCACTTGTTTAGGAATAGTCCGATACAGTGTCGAATACAAATTGTCGCTATATGCTGATGATTTGTTATTGTATGTAACCGATCCTATTGCCTCTATGCCTGCTGTCTTAGGTGTTCTGAAAACCTTCAGTTTTGTCTCAGGTTATAAATTAAATTTGGAGAAAAGCGACTGTTTTCCTGTCAATACTACAGCATTTTCTCTCCAACAGTCAGATCTACCTTTTCGATTTAGTCAGTCGGGGTTTAAATACCTAGGTATCAACGTGACACATTCTTTATCTAATCTTGTATCAGCTAATTTCACTCCCCTTATTTCAAAGGTTAAATCCAACAATCCAACAAGTTGGGGTAACCGCCCCCTTATTCTAATTGGCAGAATCAATGTTGTTAAAATGAGTATATTACCGAAGTTTCTTTTCTTGTTCCAGCAAGTTCCTCTTTTTCTGCCAAAACAATTATTCGATTCATTGGATAAAATAATTTGTTCTTTTATTTGGGGTGGGAAGCCTCCAAGGGTTCGTAAAACATACTGCAGAATGGAGACTTAGTGGAGGACTTGCATTACCCAATTTTCTATTCTATTACAGGGCTGCGCACATCCATAAACTCTGCTACTGGGTTAAATCTCCTGGATCTTCTTGGTGTAAATTAGAATCATATTGTAGGGAATCCTCTATACCTGCTTTATTTTATTCCTCTCTACCTACAAAACTCTATAACTTGATAGAGTTGATAATCAAGTTGTCCTTAACACACTTAAGATTTGGTATCAATTTAGTGCTTTAAATTTGTAGGTGCATCCTCTTTGGGTCCTTTAAGCAACAGCCACTTATTTCCTCCATCGTGTGTAGACTCTACATTTGGTACATACAGTAGATAGAGTACATAGATTTACATGGATACGTCTGTGTGTGTGTGTGTGTGTGTGTGTGTGTGTGTGTGTGTGTGTGTGTGTGTAACAATTAACCAACATTGAAGGGTGCAACACACTCACATCTCAACACACTTGCAGTTTTTGCAGGAACTGCATTATGTGGTTACTATTATTATTATTTTTCTGCCAAAATATTTGTCTGCTATCTAGTCCCGCAGTTTTCAAGATATCGAAATGGTGCCAATGCCAAATTTTTCAATGTGGTTGGGAAAGGTAAGCATGTATACAGTGTTTTGATGGGTTGTGCAGTTACTTGCATGGCGGCATTTGAAATGCATTTAGAACATTTAGCCCTGCCAAATAAAATTTCCTTTAATTTGATTAATATGCAAACCCATCGTTTGCAAACTATTCCTAGGATTTTTTCCGAACTATGGTGTCACATTACTCAAGTCAAGTCAAATTTCATTTATAAAGCACATTTAGAGACAACAGTAGTTGATCCAAAGTGCTGTATAAAGAATAATATCAAATTACATTAAATAACATCATAAGACAAAGAATAAAAAGAATTTTAAGAGAAGATTTAAAAGTAGCGAAAGATGGAACAGACCTCAAATGAAAGGGGAGACTTCTCCAGAGTTTGAGACCAACCACAGAAAAGGCTCGATCACCCTTTGTCTTAATACAACAACAGGGTACAGATAGAAGAAGTTTGATTACAGGATCTTAGTTTTCTGGTAGGAGAGTAAGGGTAAAGGAGATCAGTAATGTACTGTGGATCAAGACCAGAAAGAGCTTTGTATACATAAATAAGAATTTTAAAATCAATTCTAAAATTGACAGGAAGTCAATGAGGAGATGCCAAAACAGGGGAGATGTGATCCCTCTCTCTTTTTTTTTATTATCCCTATTTAAAATCTAGTTGCTGCATTTTTCACAAGCTGCAGGTGAGCCAGTTCACTCTGTAAACAGTAAGGCCAAGAAACTTGAAACTTTGAGGGATGGTAGAATTCCCCTGGTCTACAACGGCACAAAGAGTCTTCTCAATGGATACTTTACTTTACTCTTACTCAAGTAATTATTCATATTAATTACTCAAGTAACAGACAAAGTAATATTATATAACTAATTATAAGTAGTTTTACTTGTACTTGAGTAAAACCTTTGGCTACTCTATCCACTTCTAAACATACACACTGCCTGGCAAAAAAAAAGATCGCTGTATGGATTTAAATGAACAAATACTTAAGAGTCTATGATTGGATGATTATTGCAATGATTAATGTGTTTCAGCTGGCAACAATTCTTTTAACCCTAACCGATGCAGTGTGTAGCTTCTCATTTCTTAAACAACCATGTCAAAAGACATCCCATTGTCGTGGAAAAGAGGTTACAGTGTTTCAGAAGGGGCAAATTATTGGCCGTCATCATGCAAAGTTAACAACTAAGGAGATTGCTGAAATCCCTAGAATTGGGTTAAGAACTGTCCACCACATTATTAAAAACCTGGAAGGAGAGTGGTGAACTGTCAACTTTGAAGAAAAAATGTGGTCGGAAAAATTAATATTCAAAATCTTGAATGATCATGACCGGAGATCTTTAAAACGTTTGGTGAAATCACATCATACATCAGTAGAACTCATGGCTATGTTTAATAGTGAAAGCTCCATCAAACCCCATCAAATGATTCAGAATGCAGCAGTACGCCTCGTCTTCAACCAGCCCAAGAGAACCCATGTCACATCCCTCTTCATCTCCCTCCACTGGCTTCCTGTAGCTGCCTGCATCAAATTCAAAGCCTTAATGCTCACCTATAAGAAGACCTTGTCTGGAACAGCACCCTCCTACCTCAACTCTACCTCCTACCTCAAGGCTTATGTTCCCTAACATAATCTGTGATCAATCAACGACTGACGCTTAGTAGTACCTACTCAGCGTGGCTCAAGGTCCCTTTCAAGAACCTTCAAACTAACTGTTCCTCAGTGGTGGAATGAACTTCCAACCTCAATCCAGATCACAGAATCTGTCAACATCTTCAAGAAACAGCTAAAGACCCACCTCTTCCGTGAACACCTAACCAACCCCTAAAATAAAAAAAAATAAAAAAAATAAAAAAAAAACTTACTCTGGCACCTACACCTCTACTCTGTGCAATTTGCTTCTTCTGGAACTCAATTAATGGATCTTGTATGGTAGCACTACTTGTATTGTTCTCTGCTTGATATCGCTTTGCTTGTATTTTCTCATTTGTAAGTCGCTTTGGATAAAAGCGTCTGCTAAATGAATAAATGTAAATGTAAATGTAAGTAAGAGCATTTCCACATGCACAATGTGATGAGGACTAAACAGCTGTGTGGCCTAATCAATGTGAGGCGAATCAGAAAAAAAACGACTTAAATTTGCTAAGTAGCATAAAGATTTGACTGTGGCACAAGTGAAAAAGATCATTTGGTCTGATGAGTCCAGATTTAAATATTCCAAAGCAATGGGTGCATAAGGTTAAGAAGGTAAGAACATGAAGTGATGCACCCACCATGCATAGTGCCTACTGTAAAAGCCTCTGGAGGCAGTGTTATGATCTAGGATTGCTTCAATTGGTCATGTCTAGGCTCAGCAATATTATGCAGCAATAAAATAAAATCAGCTGAGTACCTGAATGTACTGAATAACCAGGTTATCTATAAATATTTTTTTTTATTCCCTGATAGAACAGGCATATTCCAGCATGACAGTGCCAAGCTTCACCAGGCTCAAATTGTGGAAGAGTGGTTCAGGGAGAATGAGGAATCATTTTCACACATGAATTGGCCACCACAGATTCCTGACCTTAATGCCATTGAAAGTCTTTCAGATGTGCTGGAGAAGACTTCACAGATTGAAACAGTTAAACACAACAAATGCTTCAAGTGGTTTCCCCAAATTCAACTGAAAAGGCAACTTATAATGACTTCTCCAGTTTCAAGATTATTCAACCCCTGAATAGAATCCCTCACAACAGCACAAATATGCAAAACAGGTGTTGTCTCAAGCACACCTGATGCAACTAATAAAGGGCTTCATTAGTTGCACCAGGTGTGCTTGAGCTCACCATAATGGGACATACTGAGTTGAATGATCAGAATTTATTTTATTTTGGCCATTTTGGGTGTTGGCCATTTTGAATTAGACGTAAAAGGCTGTATTTTATGAATGCTTTGGTCTGTCATTGCAATTTTCACCAAGGTCTTCTTCACACCATGCTGGTGAAAAGTTATGGAGTTGAAGTTGAGTGGTCAAAACCTTCTCATATTCAAACCAAACTTAGCTACTCTGACCTCATGATGAGATACTGTTTCAGAACAGTGCCACCTAGTGTTCACAAGATATGAAAAAAAGCATATTATTGCATATAACTTCTGTGTGGTTTGTCATAAAATCATGACCATTCTAAAATAATGCTTGCTTATCTCCTTTCTTTGCCTCTGTTGTTATTGGTCCCATAATTGCTTTTTGCAGCTATATTTAGGGGGCCAAGCACAAAGTGCTGGAACCCAATTGTATTTGTACTGATTTCTTCTTTTTCTTCTTCTCCCCTAAAGGTTTCTGGGCATCAGATACCATAAGTTGTAGAGATGCCAAACTTGGTTGGATGGTCAGAAACTACCCACCCACAATTCAGGCAAACTGACACGTTTGTTGGACACTAGTTGGTGCTATAATAAGTGATATAATATAATATCTAACTATATCTCTAATTTCATTTCCATCATGAAAATTTTTGCACAATTTAGAATTTTTTGAAAAAAGTACTTTTTCGAACTCCTCCTAGGCCGTTCATGCAATTTGCATGAAACTCGGCGTGCATGATTCAGAGACTCTCATGACAAAACATAATCAAAATAATTTTGATTTGTTAAAGTGTTGCAAAGAAGATGTAAGCAAATTAATTGGTCAGATCACTCCCATTTTTATGAATTGATTTATATATTCCAAATGCAATGTCCAAACTTAATGAAACTTTATACACTTAGACACAGGAGATTCTGAGGATGCCCACATTTCATCAAATTCTGCCCATAAAGGGGCACTACAACTAAAAAAACACTGTAACTCCCCAACCGTATGATCAGTGAAGTTGAAAACTGCTAGGCATCTTCTCTCGTAGACTTTATAACATATCGTCTAATATGGTTCCGATACATAAAAAACATATTCGCCAACAGCCAATCAAATTTCAGCAGCTAATAACATCAAATCTGAATTGCCTGCCGTATGGAAAATGGATGTTTGTACATCATATGAAGTCAAATATTCATACCAAATTTTGTGCATGTGGTGCTATAATAATCTCTAATAATATAATGAAACTTAAGTACAAAATGTGTGTGATAGAATCAAAAGTCTTGTTCCATATGAATCCTGGCTTTAAACTCTAACAATGCCAAATCTAATTTCCATTTCTACTACGTTTATGCCCCATTCTAATTTTTTGAAAATCCTATTTTTTTCGAACTTATCCAAGGCCATTCATCTGATTTGCATGAAACTTGGCGTGTATCACCCCCTGACCTTCCTGACAAAAATTTATCAAAATAATTTTAATTCATCAAATTGTTGCAAAAATATAAGTCAATTAATTGTTCAGGCAATGGCCATTTTTGCAAATTGATCTATATCTGCTGAACACAATGTCTAAATTTAACAAAACTTAGACAACAGGAGAGTCTGGGGACACAAAAAAGTTGCATCCAATCCACCCATAGCGGCACTAAAACTGAAAAACTAGTATAACACACCCATGCGATGAATTTTTGCTAATAACTCTGCATACAGCATAACATTCTTGCTTCATATGAATGCTTGCATCAATCAAAATTTGAATCTCAATTTTATTTTTATATATAAACTGTATCTGCTATTCTAATTTTCTGAAAAACCTACTTTTTTAACTTGTCTTATTCACACAAAATGAGATACTTGAGTAAAAACTTATCAAAAGAATTATGATTCATGGAATGGCTGTGGCGTTATAGGCCTATATATCTGTGTGTGTGGCAAATAATAACTAATTTGCTTATATCTTGTGAAAGCAATGTCCAAATTTCATGAAACTTGGTAGACATGGACAACACATCCTATACACAACACAAACAATTCTTTCAAATTGGAATGTTTTAGACATTCTCTCCACCTTTCCAAACTCCCCTCTTGTGGCTGTAATTATTGTATCAGTTAGTTTTCTTATTATCATTCTTTTTCTTCTCAGCATTAACCCAAGCAAGTTTGGAGTCTCTGTCTCAAACCCTCTAGCACCACCAACTGCTCAAACTTTGACCTATGTTCATGCTAATAACTTTTGAACCATAAGGCCTTGAAAAAAAATCCTGTCTCTTTGATTCCTTGGCTCAAGACAATTCGACTGCACCCTGTGATGTCATTTTCATAAAAAAATTTCCACCATTTTGAATTTTCTAAAACCTGCTTTTTCCATCTCATCCTAGAGGGTATGTTCAATTTGAACCAAAACTGGCTCATATCATCTTGAGATCATGCTGGCAAAAATTTATTAAAAGCATTTTGATAGACCAAACCGTTCTCGAATAACATGCGAACGAATTTGACAGAGCACTTAAAAATGAACGCGAAGCAACATTTTAGCATATTGAGCATTTAGCATAATGAATCTTGGTACATATCCTCACAAACATGACTTGAGGGTGTGTCTACAGTTTTGGCACAGTGCCAACTACTGGTCAGGAGATGTGAAAAATGCCTATTTTTGCTTATAACTTCCAAATAGTTTGACCAAAAATCACAACATTTAAGTTTTTTTTTAAATGTGTTACAGCATTCCAAGTTGAACGATATACAATTTTCCAATGTAGGCCATTTTGGGTGTTGGCCACGTCGAATTTTGTTGTAAAATGCTATTTTTTACAAACGCACTACCGTATCGTTAAAAAAAAAACTCACTATGTGTCTTTGGCACAATGGCTTGAAGGAACTCAAAAAGTTTCAGGAAGATATAACGATATATTTAAAAATAAATTTTTTAAAACTGACAATAACTTTTGCATGCTTTTGCCTTGTCATGATATTGATCTTGATATTTCAAATATCCTTGCATCAAGTCCTACAAACTGTTTTTATTTTTAGATATAAAATGTATCTGCAATTCTACTTTTCTGAAAAACCTACTTTTTTTTTTAACTTATCCTAGGCCGTTTGTCTGATTCACACAACATTATGTATGTACCATCTAGAGATACTCCAGACAAAAATTTATCAATGGAATTTTGATTCATCAAATTGTTATATCTTGTGAACGTAACATCCAAACTTCATTAAACTTGGTCCACTCAGACAAAAGGATAGTCTGAGAAATGTATTTCCAAATGTCATGAATTTCTGATGGTCGGTGGACTAACAGCAAATGCTATATTATCAGCCATTTATCTCAATGTGAGTGACAGATATGGGCTGTAATGCTAATGTTGGCCAAAAGAGGGAACCACAGGATAATAAATCTTTTTAAGTCTAATCAGTTTCCATCAATTTGAATGCCTGAGTAATTCAACAAGTAATATAAAATATGCATCCAAATTTGATTAAATGCATAGAGCCATGGTACGCTAACAATATATCCCAAGTTTTATAAAATTAGTTTGCAAACAAATATGTGAAAGGCTCAAAGATGATTAAATATTATCTTAATTTTTGTCTTAATTTTGAAAACACATTTGTCAAATTAGCAGACATGATTAAATATATTGCTGTCCATTTAAAATGAAAAGACATTATTGCCTCTCCGGGAACCGTCACCTTAACCGTCATATCATGGTGGAGAGGTTTGTGTGTCCCTATGAACCCGAGGGCTGTGTTGTCTGGAGCCTTGTGCTCCTGGTAGGGTCTCCCAAGGCAGAGTGGTCTCAGGGGAGGGGCCAGACTAAGAATGCTTCAAAGAAAGAGAGGAGGAATTACTCTGCTCGGAGGAAGCCCGGGGTCCCCGTCTGGAACCAGACCCAGAGGGAGGGCCCAACTGCGAGCGCCTGGTGGTTGGGTTTGCCACGGACCCCAGCTGGGCAAAGCCCGAAAAAGCAATGTGGCACTCCTCTCTCCCTCCTATGGGCCCGCCACTCGTGGGGTAAACCGTGGGGGGTCGGGTGCGCTGCTACATCGATGGCAGTGAAGGTCAGGGGCCTCGACGGACCAGACTTGGGCGGCAGAGGCTGTCTCTGGGGACATGGAATATCACCTCTCTGTGGGGGAAGGAACTGGAACTTGTGCGAGAGGTGGAGCGCTACCAGTTAGATCTGCTGGGGCTTACCTCTATGTACAGTCTCAGTTCTGGAACATTACTCCTGGATAGGGGATAGACTCTATTCTACTCTGGAGTTGACCAGGGTGTGAGGCACCGGGCGTGCGTAGGGATGCTCACAAGTCTCCGGTTGAGCGCCGTTACATTGGAGTTTACCCCGGTGGACGAGAGGGTCGCCTCCTTTTGCCTACGGTTTGTGTGTGTGTGCGTGGGGGGCTCTGACTGTTGTCTGTGCATATGGGCCGACACCAGTTCAGAGTACTCTGCCTTCTTGGAGACGCTGAATGGAGTCCTGTATGGGGCACCAGCAGGGGACTCCCTAGTTCTGCTGGGAGACTTCAACGCACACGTGGGCAATGATGGAGATACCTGGAGAGGCGTGATTGGGAGGAACGGCCTCCCTGATCTAAACCCGAGCGGGCATTTGTTGTTGGACTTCTGTGCTAGTCAGCTAGTCATGGACTGTCTACAACGAATACCATGTTCGAACATAAGGAGGCTAATAAGTATACACGGTACCAGAGCACCCTAGGCCGAAGGTCGATGATTGATTTTGTAATAGTATCATCTGATCTGAGGCTGCATGTTCTGGACACTCAGGGTGAAGAGAGGGGCAGAGCTGTCAACTGATATCCATCTGGTGGTGAGTTGGGTCAACTGGTGTGGGAAGATTCTGGACAGACCTGGAAAGCCCAAATGGGTAGTGCAGATGAACTGGGAATGTCTGGAGGAGGCCCCTGTCCATGAGATCTTCAACTCACACCTCCGGCGGAGTTTTTCTGGTACCCCTGTGGAGGTTGGGGGCATTGAACCTAAGTGGGCAATGTTCAAAGCCTCCATTTCTGAAGCTACGGCAGAGAGCTGTGGTCTTAAGGTCTTATGTGCCTCAAGGGGCGGTAACCCTCGAACATCGTGGTGGTCACTGGTGGTCAGGGAAGAAGTCCGACTGAAGATGGAGGCCTTCCAGAATGTGTTATCCCAGAGGACTCCGGCTGTATTTGCAAGGGCTGCAGCCTCTGCCGTGAAAAAGGCAAAGCAGCGGGTGTGGGAAAAGTTCAGAGAGGACATGGAGAAGGACTTTTGGTTGGCACCAAGGTGGTTCTGGAAAACCATCCGCCACCTCAGGAAGGGGAAACGGGGAACCATCCAAGCTGTGTACAGGAAGGATGGGACACTGTTGACCTCAACTAAGGAGGTAATTGCACGGTGGAAGGAACACTTTGAGGAACTCCTGAATTTGACTAACATGCTCTCTATGGTAGAGGCAGAGGTGGAGGCTTTTGGGGATCAGTGTCAATTTCCCTGGTAGTGGTCACTGAGGTAGTCAAACAACTACATAGTGGCAAAGCCCCGGGGATTGATGAGATCTGTCCAGAAATGCTGAAAGCTCTGGGTGTGGAGGGGATGTCTTGGATGACATGCCTCTTTAACATTGCGTGGAAGTCGGGGACAGTGCCCAAGGAGTGGCAGACCGGGGTGGTGGTTCCCCTGTTCAAAAAGGGGGACCAGAGCGTGTGTGCCAATTATAGGGGTATCACACTTCTCAGCCTCCATGGTAAAGTCTACTCCAAGGTGTTGGAACAGAGGGTTCGGCCAATAGTCGAACCTCAGATTGAAGAGGAACAATGCGGATTCGGTCCTTGTCATGGAACAACGGACCAGCTCTTTACTCTCACAAGGATCTTGGAGGGGGCCTGGCAGTATGCCCTCCAGTCTACATGTGTTTTGTGGATCTGGAGAAGGCGTATGACCAGGTCCCCAGGGGTTTATTGTGGGAGATGCCTGAGGGAGTATGGGGTGAGTGGTTCCCTTATTAGGGCTATCCAATCGCTGTACGCCCAAAGCGAGAGCTGTGTCTGGATTCTCGGCAAAAAGTCAGACTCGTTCCAGGTGGGGGTTGGTCTCCGCCAGGGCTGCACTTTGTCACCAATCCTGTTCATGGACAGGATATCGAGGCATAGTCATGGTTTGGAGGGGTTGCGGTTTGGTGGCCTGATGATCTCATCACTGCTTTTTGAAGATGATGTGGTCCTCATGGCATCATCGGTCCATGACCTTCAGCACTCACTGGATCAGTTCACGGCTGAGTGTGAAGCGGCTGGGATGAGGATTAGCACCTCTAAATCTGAGGTCATGGTTCTCAGCAGGAAACCGATGGAGTGCCTACTCCGGGTAGGGAATGATTACTTAACCTAAGTAAAGGAGTTCAAGTACCTCGGGGTCTTGTTCACGAGTGAATGGACATTGGAGTGGGAGATTGGCCAGAGAATCAGAGCAGCGGGAGCGGTATTGCAATCGCTTTACCGCACCGTTGTGACGAAAAGAGAGCTGAGCCAGAAGGCAAAGCTCTCGATCTACCGGTCATGAAGGCTGGGTAGTGACCGAAAGAACTAGATCGCGGGTGCAAGCAGCTGAAATGGGTTTTCTCAGGAGGGCGGCTGGCTTCTCCCTTAGAGATAGGGTGAGAAGCTCGGCTATCCGAGAGGAACTCAGAGTAGAGCCGCTGCTCCTTTGCATTGAAAGGAGCCAGTTGAGGTGGTTCGGGCACCTGGTAAGGATGCCCCCTGGGCGCCTCCCTAGGGAGGTTTTCCAGGCACGTCCAGCTGGGAGGAGACCTCGGGGAAGACCCAGGACTAGGTGGAGAGATTATATCTCCACACTGGCCTGGGAACGCCTCGGGATCCCACAGTCAGAGCTGGTTAATGTGGCTCAGGAAAGGGAAGTTTGGGGTCCCCTGCTGGAGCTGCTGCCCCCGCGGCCCGATAATGGATAAGCGGTTGAAGATTGATTGAACGGATGGACTATATTTTTGCCTTTTTAATATAATATATAGATTCATATTTGTGTATACACATTTATTTATTGTGTCAATAGCAATAATAAAATGAACACTTATGTGCTGAGGTACAAAGATAAAAGTGTTCAGACATATAACCCATGGATAAAAGTGTTCTCATATAACCCATATAATTCTTGTCACTCCTCCACTAGACTCTTGGCCTCCTCCCACTTTCCCCACTCCCTCTCTGGACTACCAACAATACACACCTACCATCAATTATCCTGTTCATCAAGGGCTCCAAAAATAATCATCTCACACTCACCTCTTCGCCTAGTCTCAACAAGGACTGCTCAGACTGCACTGCCCTTCCGTAGTCGTCCTTTCTCATCCTTCTTGTGGATAATCGTCCAGTTTGGTATACTTACCTGTGTTTCGTCTATTGTCTACCATTGTTACTATCATCCATTATTAATAAAGATCCAAGCACTTGACTTCATAACAGCCTGTGCAGGTCTCTTCCCTCATATGTAATTAATATAATTATTCTGCTTATTAACAATAAAAAAAAAAAAACTAAAAATACAAAACAAAACAAAAAAACAGACATATCCCTTTAAACATTTCATTGTAGCCTATTCTCCATGCCAAGTTTTCCCATCAAGTAATGTCATGCCCTATACACAACACAAACAGTTCTTTCAAATTAATTTGTTTTAGACATTTTCTCCACTTTGCCATACTGCTTGGACCCCACTGATTGCCACTTGCAGCTATATTTAGGGGTCAAGCACTGAAGGTGTATAGGCACATATTATTTTAATTAGTGTTCTTTATTCTTCTTCATCGTCATCTTCTTTCTCTTCTTCTTCCGCTATTGAGTCTATGGCAGCCTATAGAACTGCTTCAGGGAAAGTTATGAAATTTGGCACACAGATAGAGGACAGTCTCAAAATTAACCATAGCAATTTTAGAGTCTCTTTCTCAAACCCTCTAGCGCCACCAACAGCTCAAAATTGCACTCATGTTTATGCTAAAAACTTTTGAACTGTTATTAGCATAATAATGGTTCAATTCCCTGATTCCTTGGCTTGTATTGAATCGAGTAGACCCCATTTAATTTCTGCCTGACTAGATGTTCCGCTATTTTGAATTTCTGAAAAACTTAATTTTTCGAACTCCTCCTAGACCATACATCCGATTTTCACGAAATTCGAAAGAGATCATCTTCAGATTACGCTGGCAAAAACCTTCTTGATAGACCAAACCATTCTCGAACAACACACAAACGAATCTGATAGAGAGCATGCCAAAATGGATGTGAGGTTATATCTCTGAAACTCTTCTTAGCGTATTCATACCAAACTTAGTGCATGTCATAGCCATCATGACTTGAGGGTACATGTACAGTTTTCGAACAGCACCATGTTCATGAAATATGAAAAAAGACAATTTTTGCTTATAACTTGTGAATGGTTTGTCCTAAAATCATGAAACTGGTCTCTACAGAGTCAGTGGGGCATAACAAGTCGTTCGATATTACAGTGTCATATGTCAGCCATTTTGGTGGTCAGCAATTTTGAATTTAGTTCTATGCTGTATTTTATGAATGACTTGGCAAAAATGACAAAAACTGGTAGGTGTCATCAGAACCATGTTTTAAAAAAGTTTTAGGATGGTGCCATCTCGTTTTAATTTAATGATCTCATTGAGACCAATGGTTCTTGAGGCAAAGTATTATGAGGTCTAATATATTATATGAATAATGTGTGCATATATTTTGCACATTGCAAAATATACAATCACTTATAAAAGGTAAAAGGTGATAGCCCCTCCCCATGGGAGAGTTCAAATACAGCATTTTAACACATAATCCAAAATGGCCTACATAGTAAAACTGTAAATCATTCGACTAGGTATACCTCACAAAATTCCAAATTTGTTGAAAAACCTACTTTTGCAAACTCCTCCTAGGCCATTCATCAGAACTTCACCAAATTTTGCTTAGATTATCTTCAGACAATGCAGACGATTTTTTTTTTTTTTTTTTTTTTTGCATACAATGGGTCAACGAATATAACTGCAAGTATGCCAAAATGAATGTGAAATTATATCTCTTCCATGCTTTGGCTTATTGACACCAAACTTGGTGTGTCTTATAACAACCATGACCTGAGGGTATATGAGCAGTTTTTGAACAGCACCACTTACTGGTTATGAGATATGAGATTTTATTTATTTATTTATTTTTTAAAATTTGCTTATAACTTCTGTAAAATTTGTCCTAGAATAATCCAAATCCTATATTTAGATGATGTAAATTATATACAATTTTACCATGTAGGCCATTTTGGATTGGGTGTTAAGATGCTGTATTTGAACTTGGCCATGGGGAGGTCTTATCAATTTTTACCTGCATGAAATGATTGTATATTGTGCAATTGAAAGGAAATTCTCTTATATCATGTACTCTCAAATACCTATGATAAATGTATACATTTAATTACCTCTTTGAATAAGCTGATCAGCTGCCATCCTTTAATATAGCTGAAACACGTAGACTTATTTTGTAGTATGACCCTGGGTGTTTTGTCTAAATCTGTCTGGCCCCTGCACCAGTAGAAACTGTCCACACACTGCTTCTTATCAAAGTGTATAAATACGCTTGGTTTGCATGAATAAACTCGGCTGTCCTCCGTGAGCATGCATGTGTCCGTGCGTGTTCACTTAGGCTCCCCAGATCTGAAACGCTCTGAGGAAAACCATACTATTTAGCTCATAGCAGCACAGAACTAAAAGTTAATAGAAGTAAATAATTGTAGAACAGGCTGAAAGGGCTGACGGAGATCTGAAGATATAAATATGAGATTCCTGAGATACTTGGAAATCTAACAGCAATGTTTCACACATACATTATTTATATAATATATTAGACCTCCTAATACTAATACCTAAGAACCACAGGTCTCAATCAAATCATTAAATATTTGTGATTATTTTAAAAAGCTGCTTTTGTGGACAACTTCTACGTTTTTCACTCAACCTCAACAAGTACAGTTATCTGGACTGTAGTACAATTTTCTGGACTCACTATGTCAATGATTCTGAAAAAAAAGTTTAACTTTAGTCTTTGGATGTCAGAATCAGTTAAACATATGGGCCTGAAAAAGTATACCCCAAAGCCAATAATTCGTAAGCAAAACCTCAGAACTTCATGAAATGAGGTAAGCATTTTATGATTCTAAAGAGGCATGCAAAAGTCTATAGAGATCGGGAAATAGGTGGCACTATAACCGTTAAAAACTGTTAATGGAAATGCTATATTTATATGTTAGATTACCTGAACTTGATGAAAATTGTCTTGTTTCATCTCCAATTTAAATGCTTACATGCATGCTAAATAATACATATCTGTTTATGCATGCACTTAAAGTAAACCCTGATAATTGCTGCTTGCGACTATATTTATTATTATTATTATTATTATTATTATTATTCGGCCTTAAAACTTATCATCCATACAAAACCGTAAGGCCTAGCGACTTGAAACTTTGTTTACTCCTTGAGTCTACACTGGCACAAAGTCTGACCTCGATCACCCACATGGTGGCGCTACACTGATCGAACAAAAAGATTTACAAAAACGGGTGTAACTTTTGAACATTTTGAATCTTGGGCTCAAGATGAATAAAACATATATATTTTCATTTCCGATTTCATCTCTACCATGAAAAATTTTCCATCATGTTGGATTTTTTGCAAAATGTTCTTTTGCGAACTAGTCCTAGGCCGCTCATCCGATTGGAACCAGACCAGTGCAGAAAGATTCTATGGAGTCCCTTTATGAATAATTATTTAAAAATATATAACTTTTGATTTAACCTCACAAGGGCATATCAAAAGGCTTGAAATGGGTGTGGATACTTTTATTTAAATGGCTATAACTCTTAAATGGAATGAGATATTTTCATCAATCTTGGGACAATTATGTAAGAGCTCAATCTGTGGCCAGATTTATAAAATTACTGAGTGTGACCAGTTGGTGATGCTATAACAGGACAAAATATTAAATATTTTGCTAAATATGGAACCCATTGGTCCAATCGACTTGAAATCTTACACAAAGTGTCTTTGTCCAAGGTCCCATCAGAGTCTATGAAGACAGTTGTGAATTTTGAAAAACATGGCTGCTATTGGCCAATCAATGTTCAGCAGCAATTAGACAAGCTTAATAAAGTCTGCTATTCCTTAAAATTATCTTGCTTTTTCTCTCATTTAGCTGCTTATAGGATTGCACAATATTAAGTAATATCTTTTTATACATGCCCTTAAAGACCCTAAAATGCTTAAACCCTGATTATAATTTAGGGCCCAAGCACTGAAAGTGCACAGGGCTCTTATTGTTTTCCTAAGGATAATTCTTTTTAGGGCCCAAGCCCCGAAATTGGGCAGGGCCCTATTGTTTTCCTAGCAGTTTTTATTTCAAGTTTTTATTATTTATTTTTTTTACCATTCTCAAAAACTCATGAAATTCGGCACACATGTCAGAGTCATTGGCCATTTGGCCTGGGCTCCTCCTAGGGGATGCACGTTATTGTCACCAAACTTGGTCAATATTATGCCAAGACACTGAAGATGCTAAATTACAAAGAGATTTGTGATATCTTGAATGGTTTTGCCATGACAATAAATTTATGTTGAAAAAAGGGAAACAGGAAGTGTCTCATATCTTCTTTATGCATTGAGTGATTTAGATCAAACTTGAGCTGTATGTTTGGTCACGGGGGCTGAGCACATGGATGTGACTATTGGGAGTCACAGCCATAGTGTCACCAACTGGCAGCAGGAAGCGTATAACTTAAAACAGGCTTTTAAATAGTCTTCTTATGTTTACCCACTTAAGTGCGAGTATAATTCACCTTAATCTTTGCATAGCTGTTACAATGTAATTCAGATCAAATGAAAAACTAGAAGAAAGGCACATAAACAAAGCTATATTGCACCCCCTTAAATGTATGTGCCCACTACACATTACTTCACTACAATTAATTAATGGCTAATAAGGATACAACATCATCTTCATTCATTATAAAACCAAATATGAGCTGTATGTTTGGACATGGAAGCTGTTGCCTTAGACCTGGACTTAACCTAACACATCAGCACAAAACAAGTTATCCTACAGCACTAGCTTCACTATGCATTGTTTTCATATACCCACCAGGGTGGCAATAGCACTATAGTGCTTGGGCCCATCATCGCTGCTTGCAGCTATATAAAATGTTATTAAAACTGATGCCTAGAGACTTGAAATTTTGAGGGATGGTAATACTCCTCCAGTCTCACCTCAATCAGCCACACTGTGGCACTACAGTGATCAAAACAAAAAAATAACAAAAATGGCAGTCACAGACACAATGGATTCCATTGGAATAAAAATATTTCTCAAAATTATCTAGCTTTTTCTCTCATTTTGGTACTTACAGGCTTGCACTATATTACATAATATCTTTTTATACATGTCCTTAAAGGTGCTAAAGTGCTAGATAATAACCCGCAGATAATTTGGGTTATCATTATTATTATTATTATTATTATTATTATTATTATTATTATTATTATTATTATTATTAATCACCTGGTCCCTCAACACCTGCTCCATAACCAAGAAAGCACAGCAGCGCCTTTACTTTCTGAGAAGGCTGAACAAAGCCAATCTCCCACCTCTCACCCTCACCACTTTCTACAGAGGAACCATTGAGAGCATCCTGAGCAGCTGCATCACTGCCAGGTTTGGAAATTGCACTGTATCATATCGCAAGTCCCTGCAGCGGATAGTGAGGACAGCATAGATCATCACTGGAGCCTCTTTTCCATTCATAATAGACATTTACACCACACGCTGCATGCATCATAGCATACTAAATCATAGCATGTTGTGTTTACATTCACAGCATTTTAAAAATTATATTGTTACTTTTTTGCACATACTTTTTGCACGACCTGTTATGACGGACACTTCCATATATGTATGATTCAAGTTTTGTGCAAATCCATGCAAAATGTCATGAGTTAGAGCTGTTTGAGTAAATTATGCTCCACCTCATTAGAATTGAATGACATGTGGTGGCCACATTGTTTACAAATGTTTTTGTAATTATTGTACATTGACACTAAAACTGTGAAGATTTGAAGAACTGTGAAGAACAAAAATCAGAGGACAAGTTCTCAAAACAACATTTTGCATATCATGCAAATTAGACAGAGCTAAATTGTTCTTGAGACTTTTCCTTGCAGGAGAATCTAAGGAATAATGTAGAGTTATATTTGAGATATTAGCCAAAACATAAAACTCTTCACTATAGTGCCACTATTAGGTCAATTAGGGCTCATCTCTCTTGTCTGTGTAGCAGGAAGGAGTACTACTGTACATACTGACCGAGTTTGTTTGGTCTACACTATCAGTTGTAAGAAAGAAAACAAGAACAAGAAGAAAAACAAGAACAAGAAGCCTAACGAAAACAATAGGGTTCCAAGCAATACGTGCTTGACTCTCTATTTGAACTTAATCTGCCCCCATTGACCTCTATACCCCAAACTTTGCACATCTCTTAATAACATCACCCTTAAAATGACTTTCGGAATTATATAACCAGTCCTGAGTTACAGCTGTGTTTGTAAATCAAACTTTGCCCTACTAGGAATGATATATGGGGACAAGTTGTTTGCAAATCTCAACATGTTTTTAATGAGGATTAGACTCTGCTGAGTAATTTGACACCAATTTTGTGAACACAAGCCAAAAATTCCATGACTATTTGGCAGAAATATATTTAGCAAATTATGCAAATTTTCATAAATTTGAGCGAGTGTGGCTAAATGATCCAAAAAGACAGATTTTGTGTGTTAAGCCAAGATTATTATGGGAAAAAAAGAATTCGCTATTAACCTTAATTTATATACTTGTTTGTGTGGAAAAACTGTGAATCGTGCCCACAATTGGCCAATTTGACTAAGTTGCCTGGCTTACTAGTACGTCCATAGAGGAACCTAGCATTCAAATTTCATGATAGTTAACCCTGTTAAATGCCTGCTAAAAGTTAACCCTGTTAAATGCCTGCTGAAAGTTGATTGGCTTTAACTCATTTAATGAGTTAAATAGGTTAAAAATCCCCTGATTGTCATGTGACGGCCAATAATTATTGAGTTTTATACTGCTGAGTAGCTTAACACCATACTTGTGAAGACAGGCCAATAATCACAGGACAGGTTCAGCAAAGTAAGTTTTGCAGATTATGCAAATTATCACAAATTAAACTGTATGAAGCTAAATGGTACAAAATGCAATGTTTATAGATTGTAATTTAACAGTACACTTTATTTTCCAAGAATTGTGCTTTACTTTGTGCACACATAGTGCCCCCCAGTGGCCAATTTGAATGAGATCGCAGATAGTGGATCACATCAAAAATCCACGTGCACATTAGCACATACTGTAGATGGTGTATACCATATATCACTTTGACATGACTTACAGTTCCTGAAAAAGTCATCTGCTAAACTTCTCTGTAGCTTAAAAACTGATTAACTCATTCATTGTCTCCCGGATAGATTACTGTAACGCCCTTTTAGCCGGAGTTTCTAAATCCACACTCAATAAACTCCAATATGTACAAAACTCTGCCACCAGGATAGTGAATGGGACCAAGACATGCAATTACTCCTGTTTTGGAGTCCTTGTACTGGCTCCCGGTCAGTTTCTGTGTTGATTTTAAAATTATGATGCTGACATACAAAGCATTACATGGCTTAGCTCCTCATTATTTATCTGCTTTATTAATCCCTTACACTCCAAATCGCAGACTTCGCTCCTCACAGTGTAATTTGTTAACTGTTCCACAAACCCACTTAAAATCTATGGGTGACAGGGCTTTTTCTGTCTATGCCGTTTGGAACTCTCTTCCTTAGAGAAGGAACTTAGGGAAGCTCAGAACTTTGACATTTTTAGAGCTCAACTCAAGACTTACTTTTTTATAAACTTGCATTGGATTGCTGATGTCTACTTTTCTTCTTCCACTTCTTGTTCTTCTTATTTATGTATTATTATTATTTATTTATTTTTTTTACATTTTTTTCTGTCTACTGCTTATTTTGTGTACAGCACTTTGAGAAGCTGCTTTTAAAGGCGCCCTATAAAATAAAGTTTATTATTATTATTATTATTATTATTATTATTATTATTATTATTATTATTATTATTATTATCTCATCTCAGCTCAGCTTCATGTATGATCATGCCCCAAACATTATACATGACCTCAATGACTCAAATGCTCTTGAACCACTTTTGACTTGCCTAAAAGTATTAATATCATGGCTGTCTTAAAATTTCTTACAATCCCAATTCCGAAAAAGTTGGTACAGTATGGAAAATGCAAAAAAAAAAAACCCAAACATTTCAAAAATTCATTTGAAAATTACATTTGAAATATATTGAAATTACATTATTAACATATTATATGTTTTACTTTGTGAATTTAATTTATTTTTGAAAATATTCAATCATTTCAGATGTGATGACTGCAACACACTCCAAAAATGTTGGGACAGTCGACTACCACTGTGTAACATCACCTTTTCTTTTAAGAAAACTTATTAAGTGTTTGGACACTGAAGTCACGAGTTGGATAAGTTTAGCAAGCGGAATTTTTCCCAGTTCTTCCATTATGCATTTCTTCAGCTGTGCAACTGTATGGAACTTCATTGCCTTATTTAGCAGGCGTTGTCCTGCTCTGGATGGCAGCATATGTTGCTCCAAAATGTGTACATATCTTTCTGCATTAATGGTGCCTTCACAGATGTGCAAGTTACCCATGCCATGGGCACTGACACACCCCCATACAATGACAGATGCTTTTGGCTTTCGGACCTGATGCTGATAACAACTTGGATGGTTCTTTTCCTCTTTGATCCGGAGGAAACTATTTGAACTATCCACTGTGCTACTGTCCATCCCAGAGACCCTTAACTTGCATATGTGTATGCAGTGCTAAAATGGTGTTGACTGACAAAGGTTTACCAAAGTATTCACGAGCCCATGTCAAGATATTCATTACAGACTCATGATGGATTTTAAGACAGTGACATCTGAGGGATCGGTGACCACACGCATTCAGAAGTGGTTTTCGGCCTCGCCCTTTACACACAGAGATTTGACCAGATTCCTTTAATCTTTTAATTATATTGTGCAATGTAGAAGGTGAAATGCCCCAAATCCTACCGATTTGTCTTTGGGGAATGATGTTCTCAAAGTGTTGGATTATTCACTGCCACATCTGTTGGCAGATTGGCAAACCTCGACCCATCCTTGCTCTTGAAGGTTTAGGCCTGTTTTGGAGGCTCCTTATATACTATGATAGACGATTCCTCACCTGTTTCATATGACCTTCTTATTTCAACTTGTCACATAATTATTAGTCCTAAATTGCTCCGTCCCAACTTTTTTGGAATGTTTTGCATGCATTAATTTCAAAATAAATGTTTACCAAACTATGCAGTTGATTAAATAAAACAGCAAATACCTTGTCTTTTATAAGATTTTTCCTTAAATACATGTCAAAGTACATTTAAAAATCACTCTTCTTTTCCATTTTCTTTTCCACTCTAGCATTTTCCATACTGTCCCAACTTTTTCAGAATTAGTGTTGTACATTTAAAAGAGAGTAAGACTGAGATTGCTATTTTTGGTCTGGAGTCCACCACATCAAATTTAATACCTAACTTGGATCAATTTGCATCCTATATTAAACCACAAGTTAAAAAACCTCACCGTTGTACTGGTTAGTGATCTCAAACTTGACAGACAGATTAATGTGGTTGTCAGATCAAGTATTTTATTTTAGCTAAGGTCAAGTCTTTTCTAACTTTTAAGGATCTTCAAAAAGTGACTCATGCTTTTATCTCTTCTCATCTGGATTACTGCAACTCTCTCTACACTGGAAATAATCAGACACCTATAGCCCGATTACAATTAGTCCAGAATGTTGCTGCCAGCCTCCTGACAGGTACACAAAAGCACAAACACATTACCCCTATTCTTACTTCATTACACTGGCTACCAATGCACTATAGAATTTATTTCAAAACACTCTAGAACTCTTAGGTCATGTGATCAAGTGCAACTAACGGTTCCCAGATCTAGATTGAAGTTTAGAGGTGATGACGCTTTCACTGTGGCTGGCCCTAAGCTTTGGAATAGTCTGCCTCTACACATTAGAACTGCTCCTACCTTAACTATTTTCAAATCCAAGTTAAAAACTTATTTCTTTTCCTTGGCATTTGACCAGCCATAGAGATAGTTTTAAATTGGTTATATGATTGCTATGTAACAGTTAGAACGTTAGTTTTTTTTTTTTTTTATTGATACTATTTTTATGTCTTTTTTTTAGCTTTTGTAATTATTATTTTAAAGCACTTTAGTCAACCTATGTTGTTTTTAATGGTGCTATACAAATAAATTTGACATTGACATTAAAATGCCTGGTAAGAGCTAATTGGTGGGAAGTAGCCATATATTTGATCAGTTCAGTGATGATTAAAAATCCAGTTACAGGTTCACAGATCAGCACAATTAGACTGAGAAACAGCTATTTGAACTTAACTCCAACCCCTATGAAATTACCATTTAAGATTCATGATGATAGCTTAATGGAAACCTTGTCAAATGCCTGTTAAAACCTGATTGTCTCACGATGACTATATTTCTTCAATAATTAGGGATCATGAAAAATCATAGACCCACCATACCAAATTTCAGCTTGATCAGCCATATGGTTCATGAGCCACAGGTTGAGAAACAGCTATTTGGATTTGAACTCCACCCCTATGTATGACCATGCCCCAACCTTGTTACCACCATGCAGAGATCTTCAGAACCTTGTACTGAAGGTCCCTGACTGAGTCCCGACCTGAACCTACCATTAAAATTTTGTGATACCTTCAAAAATCCACTTAAAGATTACTACATAGATGCAGCATACAAAATTTCAGCTCAGTCGGTTACGGTTCATAAGAAACAGCTTATCTGACCACATGTCCACACTCTAACTTTGCATATGACCTCAGATGTAAAACCCCGTGCTATACAGTAGTGCCACTAGGCTGATCTATTGACAAAGTTTCATTCCTGTAGGATTTATGGTTTGCTCTGCCTGATTCATTTTAAGGCAGAAGAAGAAGAAAAAGAAGAAAAGAAATCCTAACAATTGCATAGTGTTAATTTCATTAACAAAAACTATGATGAAAAATGTTAGTCGACGACCTTTTTCCATGACTAAGATGAGACAATCAAAATCGCTTTTTATTTTTGTTGATAAGAAAAAGAGGAGACAATATTATAGACTTATTTTTTCCAAAAGCGATTTCAGCACATAAATGTAAATTCTGAACATAAGTATAGCAGGAATATTCTGTGTGTGATTGCGCAATGTTGATTTTCCTGTTTGGCCATAATACCCACAGGCTGCAGCCAGTGGGAATGCCTCTCCGTATGGTTTCGCAATGTTGACTTTCCACAATACCTACAGCAGAGGTAATACCTACTGGCAGAGCCATAAAAGCAAAAAAAATAAAAGCTTCTTCTTCTTAGCTTCTTCTTCTTATAATTATTATCTTTACTATTATTGCATAATTATAAAAATTGGTAATGCAAAGGCCATTTGACATTTTGCGTGTTCTAGACCTAACAGCCTGCACTTCAACTGATAGGCCTGTTGTATGCCATTTAACCAATTATGATAGTTTCATCAAATGGTAAATCAATACAAGATGCAATACATAAGTGACAGTAAATTGAACACTACTTACCATTAATGTGACTTCCAAATATACAAATTCGGCTGTCCGTTCGGACTAGAAAGAACGATACTCATTGTCTTTGTTTTTCTTTTAGCTATTTCACCTTAGTATTAAATCAGGAAATTACCACTCTGCTTCACATTGTCCAGTGAAATTTGAGCTTGTTGTGCCACAGGTTGGTGTATACATGACAAATGGACATTGGTTATGAATTATGTAATATTTTAAAATATGTGATATGTAGAGTTTTAATTGAACTGACACACTAGATTTCATGAGTCCTATTTCTTTTTTCCTGGTGTTAAGCCATAGGCAATCACTGAAAGATCCATATATGGCTCATGAGCCATAGGTTCCCGACCCCTGACCTGCAGTCAATGGGAATGCTTCTGCGTGTGTTTGCACAATGTTGAAATTCGTGGTTGGTACTCTGGTCTAACCAGAGCTGAAAATCTTTACATTTACTTTAACATATGCATGTACCTGAAATGATCCAGGTTTAATCTATTTTGAATGCCCTTATTCATCTTAATTTATTTTCACTATCATACCTTGCTAAGTATTGTATCCACAGCTATGTTAGCCTACTTATTTATTACAAATATAAACTTGGTCAATAGTTACATAAAGAGATATGTAATGTTTGTAAAGTGTTTTTACTGTCATTTATGCAGATTCTGAAGCCACTATGAGCTTTTAATGTACCACTTTTTTTTATTGCACTGACACAAGCTGTCACTCTTATTTTTGTTTGGACAAAAATTTGGACCACCTGGTAAAAAAGCTAGAAGTAAGTGAACAGAGGGTCATGATATGGAAGATAAGCATGACTGAAAGGTGTTTGTTTCATGGCACACACAATTCATGAATGTGCCCGTCTTAATATTCAAGAAAATATATTGTTTGATGGAGACATGAAATAAGTGTAATTGTATTATATATTATAGAGGTATTTATATGTTTATATTATATTCAGACATATTTACACCCTCACCCCTCACCCCCCATCTGTACTTTGACCCCTAATAACAAGCTGTACAGAACCTATGGAAACCATGACTGAATTGTTGGTAGCAAAAAGCCATGGAGAAAAAGGTAGATACAACACTACTCAAGTTAAAGTCTTGTTTCTATTGGTTGACCATTTACAGTGATGTGCAATGGTGGTTTGTGTCTTGCCATAATTGTCTAATGTCAGCAACCCCAAACATACCACTATGGTATCTTTCCTAGGTCCCCATTGAAAGAATTGGTATGAATCTTGTCAGGCCATATGAGTCTGTAGATGGGTACTGTTTCATATTAGTCATAGTGGACTATGGGACATTGCAACCAGAAGCAGTGCCTCTGTGGATGATCTCTGTGAAGAGTATGGCGAGGCACCATGTCACATAATTGGGATTTGCATAATCGAGGTGGGATCCTGAGAGAGAACCTATGTGATCAATTATATATACTAAACTTGTAAGCAAAATTCCATTGTGTCTCCATTGCTCCAGGCCCAGGAAAGGCAACTGTGCCTCTAGAATAGTCTACTCTATAAATGTCTACTACCGAAGACAGTTTGCCACAGGAGATAAAGTTACTAAGTTACTAATTTTGCTCAAATTACTACCACCTACAGCTTAACATTACTTGCCCTGAAGCAAGGATTCTTCAAGTATGGAAACAACCAAAAATAAGAAGCAAATATGCCAGGGGCAATGATAATGAGCTCCATTCATCCATTCTGCTATAAATTTGCACTTTTATTACACTGTAGTAAAAGTTGGCTGTTCTTGTTTTATGACCCTGTGGTCATAAAGTCAGATTTTCCATAAGTCAGATTTTATGTTGCATGGATCTCATGAGTCAGGATTATGGTAAAGCCACACCATCAGTTCCATGTAAAATTGAAAAGATATCAGCAGTAGCACCTAAAACATGATTACTACAACAGAAAATCGCTTTTTACAGCTCAGTATACCTTGCCAAAAAACCTCCAAAACAAGATGTTTGAAAACATCTTAACATGTTTTATTGGGGCATATTTATTACCAACAACTCCACAAGCACTCTGGACCACTAAATTGTCCAAGGTGTGAAGGTAAAAGTTCTGTAGGACCCATTTTGTATTATCTGCAGGTAGTTGTAAGACTGTAAAATAATATATACAGTAGGATTGTGAGATTTTATTATGCTTAAACCATATTACACTGCCACAATATCCAGTGATGTTTTTGCCGATTATATTATATTACCAGGCCTGCCAACCAGACCTGACCTGCTCCTCAATTTAACATCGGAGTACACTAGTGCAAGGTATCACTCAAAAATATTCCAAATGTATAGTCTTTTTCTCCCCAAGAAAATGGGAGACACATGAATCTGGTATATTATAAGCAAGCATTTTGATCTCTCCAATATTAACTAACACTAGCTGGAAGCCTCAACCTCTTCAACCCAATCTCAGGTGCACTCAACTTATTATATCATGATAACTTGAGTTCATTAATGTGAAATAATGTCTATCACTGTATGTTCGATTCAACTAACATTAGACAAGTATATATTTAATATCTGTTAACTATATATATTAGGGGTGTCACCACAAAATTTCAGGCAATAATAATCAAAAACTGCTCTTTCACCTTTCAGCAGAAAAAAAGATAAATTAAAATTTAGACCAAAAATAAATAAATAAACCTATAGCATCATGTGTCAAATCTAACACTTTACAAATAACTTTAATGGCAGTGATTACAGCCAATTTGTAAAAGTATTTTATCAGAATCATTTTTCAAATACACCATCCAGCTGAGTTTTTGCTATTGCCGCAGTTCCTGAATGCACAACTGATAATATTATCATGCCCTCCCCTGCTGTCCTTAAACCTGAAATAGTGGAAGTGCTTGTTTTCCTGTCTTTTTTAGGCTTTCAGTGTTGGATGTTTAAATGATGTTTATTGTGGTATTTTAAAATGGAAAACTGCATGCAGGGGGAAAAAAAATCAATATCACAAAAATACAAATACCCTAAATCCTTTTCATAGTTTATCATTTAATCAGAAGCTGCAGTACCCTGTCTCTCACATAGTTTCTCCAGTTATGTAATACCTGATGCAGCCATCATTAATGAATAAAAAGGGTTTTGTCATCATGACCTTCAGAGGAGGTTCTGTTTGAACAGGTGTGTGTGTGGGTGCATGTCACTCACCTTGATCTCAAAACTCTCATGGATATGAGGGAGGAAAACCATTTCCTCTTCATCCCACAGCTGTTTGTCATCAGTCTGGATCCGCCCTCTGATTCTCCATCGCTGTCGTCCCAGCCGGATTAACACCTACATAGTAAGAGTGGTTTGGTTTGTGTATGTGTGTATCAACTATAGTTTATCTGGCTAAATGATTCTATAACATTATTCCACCAGGATAAGGTCTAAAGCTAGTATTTACCTCAAAAATATATGTGGCAAAGGTATTAACACCTCTAAATAAGATTTTAAATAAATGCAAGCATATTACCATTCATTATCAAAGTACATTATTTTTCATTTGTTCTCAGTCTCAGCAAACTCACTGGATATAAATATGATTTTAGAAAATCCCTTAGCCCTCTGGAAAGAATAAAGACTTTTTTTTTTTTAACACAAAAGAGACGGATGGTTATTTGGCCTGCACAAATTTGGTAATGGATATTAAAAATAACTACATATGCAGTTAAAATACCTTTACATAACAATTACAAAACAGAAAGGTTCATATGTATGAAACAGTTGGACATTTGCCTGAAAATGCAAACATAATAATTTAATTGAGCACACTGTCCCCCACACAGTAAGGAGGATGATGAAGGATTGCACCACTTTCATAAAAACAAGCTATTTGAAAGGTTTGCAAGAAAGACAACCTTCCTGAAAGCATCTCACAAAATAAGGAGCCTGAACTTCACCAAATGTCATTAGAACTACATCTGGCATCATCTTGTGTGGCCCGATAAAACCAAAATTAAACTTGGTACTGAATCCTGCTAAGGATATTCATTCATGCCAAAGAACAAAGAACAAGATTGATTCCATAGAAGAACATACTTATCAAGATTTGTGATTAATGCTCATAAAACTTAATAAGTATTATTGGCAGAGGGGGCGAGGTCCAGTGTCAGCTGCAGCTGGAGAGGGTTCGGGTTGAACCGGCAGGTAATGTATGATGATTCTCTCCTGTGTCTTGTTACCACCAGTCCACTTATGTGTGTTTATTTGTGCTTTAGGTAACTGTGCTGTAACCAGAGACAGAGAGAGAGTGAATGATCGAACTGGCAAAGAGTGCAAAACACACAGAAGAACCTGAACAGATCGAAAGCCACAAGTTCATGATGGACACTTTTCAGTTGGTTTGTTCATTTCATGAAGTTTATTTAAATGTACTGAAAAGCACAGTATGAATAAATGAAAGACTGGAGCTCTGCTAGAAAACTGCCTGCCTCCTGAGTCTTCCTCCAAACCCTCACACATTGGGTTCTACAATACAGTGGTGCCAAAACCCAGGATTTCTGAAGACTGAGAGAGTGCCATGGAAGCCTCCCTGCTTGGCAAGATCATAAAGTCCCTCTCCAGCCTCCACCAAAATCAACAACAAATGCTTCTCAACCTGTGCAAAAAGCAGCAGCGGCATTTCAAAGCCTGCATACAGGATCATGCCAAGAGTTGGCGAACACTCCAGAAGCTGCTGGAGCCCACCACATCTCCAGCTATGTCCCGTGTCACTATTTCACCCCTGATGCTCACCAAGATGACCTCCAATGACAATCCAGAGGCCTTCTTCGAGCTTTTCCAGCATGCGACAGATGTGTGGTCAGAGGAGAAATACGCTCTCTGACTCCTCCACTTTCTATAGAGGAAAGGCCAGCTTGCCACCCACCAGCTGCTGTCACAGATGCAGCTGGAGTATTCCAACATCTAGAGAGCAGTCCTGCAGTGGGTAAGTTTTTGTGTGGACTTTAGGAGATGTTTCAACACCTCATGGACAGAATGCACAATGCATTTGCTGCTGCTTGTTTAGATGGCATAATTAAGCATAAGTAATGGCATACGTAATGATTGGCAGTGGCATTTACAACAACTGAGGGCTGTCCTGAAATCCTTGAGATGGGCGGGACTCACAGCAAATCCAAAGAAGTGTGCAATTGGACAGGTGGAAATATGGTATTTGGACTTCCTCTTGGCCCATGGGCTGGTGCATCCCCAAATCGATAAGACAGCACTGATTGTTGCATGCCTTAGACCAAAGACCAAAAAGGTGAGGCAGTTCCTGAGGAGGGCTGACTTTTATCTGAGGTTTGTACATAATTTTTTGGACATCACCAGCCTGATGACTGACTTTACTAAAACCTCTGGTACTACCTACTGGGGCACTCATTTACTTTCTGTTCCAATCACGCCTCTCTCCAGTGCCTCCACCACACGAAGGATGCCAACACATGGATCATTCATTGGTATATGGCACTTCAGCCATTCAAATTGAATGTGGTCTACATGCCTGGTGCACAGATGATAGTGGTGGATTACCTCCACTATCAGGGGTCAGGGATGGAAGGGGGTGTCATGAGCTGCAGGCTCCCAGGCCTGAGTTGGGTGGTGATGATATGTGGCAGTGGGGCATGGTCAAGAGTCCCCTGCAGACAGAGAGGACGTGGGTTGAACCAGCAGTTAACACATGATGATTTTCACCTGTGTCTTTTGTTACTGCCAGTCTACTTATGCATGTTTCTTTGTGCTTTCAGCGATGGCTCGACCGGAGAATGTAAACTGGCAGAGTGTGCAACGCACAAAAAAAGAGAAACACACACACACCCACACACTTAGAAGTATGAACTTGAATAGAGCAAAAGTTCTTGATGGACCCTTTTCAGTTGATTTGTTTTTTTGACTTTTTTTTTTAATTGGTTTGAGTTTTTGTAAGTGCACTGAAAAGTGCTGTGTGAATAAACACAAGTGCGGAGCTCTGCTTGAATTCCACCTGTCTCCCAAATCTTTCTCCGCCCCCTCACACACTGGGTTCTACAGTAAGAAATGATTAAAAATTTACCAAATTTTGCTGAAAGCTATTTGGCTGAAGGCAGCCATGATTTTGAAGTAACCCAATAGAAATTAAAATCCAGTTAGAGATAAGCAGACAAATTCAGTACACCAAACTTCAGCTCAACCATGCTTTCAGTTAATAAAAACAGTTAATGAAAAACTCCACTCCTGTCTACATTCACATCCCAAACTTTGCAGACCTCCTCATAACATTGGCATAAAGATGTCTTTTAAATTTTGTGCAGCTCCAAACAACTGAGAAACAGTTATTATTAGGTTATTTTTAAGACAAGCCAATCTTAGGACTAGTTTGCAAAAGGAGGTTTTACATTTTATGCAAATTGTCACAAATTTTTGTAGGTGGAGCTAAATGTTTCAAGAGTTTGTTTTGTATAGATTGAGCAAAACAATTAAACTAAAAAATTAAATGTAACTGTACTCTTTACCTTCCAAGAGATATTGTTGGTTTTGTGTGCTTGAATAGCACCCCAATGGCTAATTTGAGTGAGATTGCATCAGAACCTACCACTAAAGTTTTGTGATGATTGTCATGGTTTCCCCTTTAAGCAGCGCGCTGGAGAGCATGTGGGCGCACGTGCACGGGCAAGGTGTGCGAGCACCTGCTTTTCGTTTGTCGACAATTGTGACATTTTGTAAATTGGACACGTGCGTTTTTGTTATGTTTCAGTTATGTCTCCTCCCTGTTCTGTCATTGGCTGTTATTTCACGTGTATCTAGATTGGTGTCAGCCATCAGCAATTAACATGCTGATTATGTTTGCATATATACCGCGCGTCTCCCAGCACATGGTGCGGAATATTAGATTAAAATAGACACGAGTCTACAAGTTAGATTAGATAAGAAACTTAGATTAGTTTAGTTTAGTTTCCTTACCATAGTTAACCACAGTCATAGTCTTAGTTATTTTGTCCATGTCATGTTCCATGTTTAGATTAGTGCATTTAGTCCATGCTGGTTTCTCCGCTCCCAGTCCCTCGCTATAGTTTATGTTTCTTGTTTTGTATATCGACCCTGTTTTCTGTGACCACGACATAGTTTCCTGCCTTGCTCCGTTTATGCCTGTTTGCAGATCGCCTGACCTTCTGCATGTTTTTGGATTATGGTTCTGATCACGATTTGGATTTACCTGCTTGTCTCTCTCTTTAATAAAACTGTTTCTACTGCATTTGCATCTGTCTTTATCTTTGTTATGTCTCGAGATGTTACAGAATATTCCGCCTCTACATGGATGCAGCAGGAAGACAGGGGAGACATCACGCTATCATGGAAATAGCAGGACAGTACCTTATCGGGAACCGCTCGGATTACTGGCCGCATTTCTTGTCCATGCAGTTCCCTCAAAGGTACGCCGTCGAACTTCCGCCGGAGATTGTGGTACCCGCTGGAGTTCCTCTTCAGCTGCCAGGAATATTTCTGCAGCCTGGCGTATCCCAAGCCTACTAAGAGACAGTGGATAGGGTTCTTAGTGTCCTGGTTTTGCGGTCCGGCCCGTGACTGGGTGGAGGAGCTGGTGAGCACTGGGTCCTCTGCCCTCCATGATGTCATGATGGCAACCTGGCAACTTGGCAACCTGAAGTGTCACTGAGGAAGCAGCACCCTTCGAGCTAACGCTATTGCATTAATTTCTTCTAATCTCTATACTTTAAAATTATTTACCTTACGTTATACAAATATAACTGACACTACTTTAGATAAAACAATCGTAACGTTGCGCTGTCGCAAATTTGATCTGTTTTTTTTTTTTTTTTTACAAACATCCGCGACTAGCTTGTAGCACGTAGCCCGCTAGCATCACCTACCGCTAGCCTTGTTTACGTTTCACATTTCTCACTTACCGCTGTTCTGTTTAAAAACAAAAAAACAAATATGTCTGCTGTCTCTCCGGTTTTGAGTGCAGATGAGGACTCGCTCGAGCTTCACATGGTGCGGCTGGAACTGGAGGATGTGGAGAAGCAGATCCGCGGCCTACTCGACAAGCAGGCCCAGCTGCTGGAGCGACAAACTGCGCTGGAAACATCTTGTGCCTCTGCCCACATATCCAAGGTAAGCACACAGCGTGGTATTTCCACTCCCAGCCCCTCTACGCCGTGTGTTTCTCTGTGCAGGGACCGTGCACCTAGGACTTTCCCAGCCGTGGTCTCCGTCACGCCGGCGCCAACACACCTCGGGCCTTGGGTGAACCAGCGGCGAAAGGCGCGGGCTGGACCCTCTCCACCTCCGGTGTTCGAGATTCCAACCAGGAACCGCTTCGCCCCTCTCCGCCAGACCAGACCCAACGCTGTGATCGTCGGGGACTCCATTGTGCGGAACGTCCGTGTAGCCTAATCTAAAGGTAAGGTGCGCACACACTGTTTTTCTGGTGCTTGTGTCCTTGATGTCGCTGCGCAGGTATCCGGGATCCTGAAGAAGGACGAGCGCATTGGAGCGGTTGTGCTGCACGCGGGGACGAACAACACCAGGCTGCGGCAGACGGAGGTTCTGAAGAGGGACTTCTCCAACCTGATCGAGACGGTACGAGGCAGATCACCCACCGCGAAGATCATCGTCTCTGGACCTCTTCCCACATACAGACGTGGAGCAGAAAAGTTCAGTAGACTTCTAGCATTAAATGATTGGTTAGTCTCTTGGTGTAATGAGCAGAATCTGGTGTTTGTCAATAACTGGAATCTGTTCTGGGAGCGTCCTAGGTTGTTTCGTCCTGATGGCCTGCACCCCAGCAGCCTTGGAGCGGAACTGCTTTCAGACAACATTTCCAAGGCGCTACACTCCAAGTGACTGCCTACCGTAAGTACATCTTCCAATAAGAACATTTAGTATAATCAACGTTCAATTAAAAATCCGGCAAAGGTAATACATACTATAGAGACTGTGTCTGTTCCCCGAGCTATACAAATATATAGAAAATCTCGTAAAGTCTATCTTCGTAACCTAATTAACATAAAATTAAATCATATTGAATGCACAGCCAGCACTTTTGATCTGAGGCTAGGACTGTTAAACATTAGATCTCTTGCGTCTAAGGCTCTTATTGTTAACGACATCATTACTGATCAGGAATGTAATTTAATGTGTTTAACAGAAACTTGGATTAAACCAAACGAGTACATAGCATTAAATGAAGCCAGTCCTCCTGGATACAGTTATGTACATCAGCCTCGTTCAACTGGTAGAGGAGGAGGTGTTGGACTCATCCATAGTAAAAATCTAGTCGTCACACAAAAACCTAAGCATAAATTTAATTCTTTTGAAATTCTTTATACCAGTATAAGTTATGTAGCCACAAAAAATAAGTCAATTCCTCTAATTATTATTTACAGACCCCCAGGGCTATATACTGAATTTCTTAGTGAATTTGCAGACTTTGTCTCAAACCTGGTTGTGTCTGTAGATAAAGCATTAATCGTCGGAGACTTTAATATTCATTTTGATAACCTGGGAGACCCTCTAAGATTAGCGGTTGTGTCCATCTTAGATTCAGTAGGGATTAATCAGAACGTAATCGGGCCTACTCATAATGGTGGTCACACTCTTGACCTCATACTAACATACGGACTAAGTATAGAAAATATTATCATTTTTCCGCAGTCTGAAGTTGTCTCAGACCATTATCTTATCTCGTTCATAATACGTATTGATCATAATATTTCCACCTCGCCTCGCTACCGCATAAAACGTACCTACACATCAGCTACTGCACCGAGCTTCATAAATAACCTTGCAGAAACATCAATTAGATTTGGATCACCGTCAGATCACACAGAACTCGATCAGGCGACTGAAAGCTTGGAGTCAACACTCCGCTACACGCTAGATAGAGTGGCTCCACTCAAAAGGAAAATAATTAGAGAAAAAAAATTAGCACCCTGGTATAACGATCAAACACGAACCTTAAAACAGACAACTCGACAATGGCGATGCTAGAAAAATCTATTTCTCCACCTTAATAGGAGACAACAAAAACAATTCTAGATTCCTTTTCAACACAGTAGCAAAATTAACTAGGAATAAAACCACTACAGAGAGAAACACTCAATCATTACATAGCAGTGAAGATTTCATGAAATTTTTCATTGATAAGGTTGAAAATATTAGACGTGAAATACAGGCCATTAAATTAAAACCAGACAGTACTGTAACAAACCCATTACATGACAATGTAGCAATATCAAATCAATGCTTAGAATGTTTTGCTCCGCTTAGAGAGACCGAATTAGCTACATTAATCTCTTCAGCCAATTCATCAACTTGCATACTAGATCCCGTACCTACATGTTTGTTTAAACAGATTTGTCCAGGAGTAATTGAACCACTTCTAAATATAATCCATTCTTCCCTAAGCACTGGCTATGTACCTAAATCACTTAAATGAGCAATTATTAAACCCTTGATTAAAAAACCTGATCTTGACCCGTCTCAATTGTCCAACTATAGACCAATATCAAATCTCCCCTTCATCTCTAAGATTTTAGAAAAGGTTGTAGCAAAGCAGTTATGCTCGTACTTAGATAGGAATAACATTCATGAAATGTATCAGTCAGGATTTAGACCTCATCATAGCACAGAGACAGCGTTAGTTAAAGTAGTAAATGACCTTCTACTGACTTACGATCAGGGTTGTGTCTCGCTGCTTGTGTTACTCGACCTTAGTGCAGCTTTTGATACTATAGATCACACTATTCTACTTGATAGATTAGAAAATGTTGTTGGTATTAAGGGAACAGTCCTGTCCTGGCTCAGGTCTTATCTGACCGATCGTTATCAGTTCGTAGATGTAAATGGTGATTTCTCCATGCGTACTGAGGTTACTTTTGGAGTTCCACAGGGTTCTGTTTTAGGCCCACTGCTCTTTACTTTATATATGCTACCCCTAGGTCAAATTATTCGTAAACATGGAATTAGCTTCCACTTTTATGCTGATGATACACAGTTGTATGTTTCAGCGAAGCCAGAGGACAGACAGAAGCTTAGTAAAGTTGAGGATTGTGTAAAGGACATTAGACATTGGATGTTAATTAACTTCCTTCTACTTAATTCTGATAAAACAGAAATACTTTTATTAGGCCCACGTGTAGCTAGAAGTATTCTTTCTGATCACATGGTTACTCTGGATGGTCTTTCTGTCTCATCATGTACAGCAGTTAAAGACCTTGGAGTGATTATTGACTCCAGCCTATCATTTGATGCTCATGTAGATAATATTACTAGGATAGCCTTCTTTCATCTCAGAAATATTTCTAAAATAAGAAACATATTGTCACTACATGATGCGGAAATACTAGTTCATGCATTTGTCACCTCTAGATTAGATTACTGTAATGCCATACTGTCTGGATGTTCCAGTAGGAATATAAATAAGCTCCAGTTAGTCCAGAATGCAGCTGCTAGAGTCCTAAGTAGAACTAGAAGATACGACCATATCACACCGATATTATCAATACTGCATTGGCTCCCAGTAAAATCTCGCATTAATTATAAAATACTTTTATTAACCTATAAAGCACTAAATGGTCTCGTGCCGCGATATCTAAGCGACCTTTTGGTTTTATATGATCCGCCACGCCTACTTAGGTCAAAAGATGCAGGCTATTTGACGGTACCTCGAATAGTGAAGGCTACAGCAGGGGGAAGAGCTTTCTCTTATAGAGCCCCACAGTTATGGAACAGTCTTCCTATTAGTGTTCGGGACTCAGACACAGTCTCAGTGTTTAAGTCTAAGCTTAAAACGTATTTGTTTACTCAAGCCTACCCTGACTAGATTCTGTTCTACTACTTCGCAGTCATAATTATCTTTTTTCTCCCTCTCTCCTTTCGCCGGGCCCCACACGAATTTATGGAGATACTAGAGATCCAGATCCTTTCTGCCTCTGGATGGAGCTCAAATCTTCTTTAATTCCAGACTGCTGGGACTACGGCTGCTCCTAAGGCCATACAGACTTCAGATAAATCCATAATGAACTTTTTCACACTAACTGTTGTTACCCAGATGAGGATGGGTTCCCTTCTAATTCGGGTTCCTCTCAAGGTTTCTTCCTCTTAAAACATCTTAGGGAGTTTTTCCTTGCCACCGTCGCCACTCAGTGGCTTGCTCATAAATTCGCACCTTTAATATTTGTATACCATGTTGATATTTCTGTAAAGCTGCTTTGAGACAATGTCTATTGTAAAAAGCGCTATACAAATAAAATTTAATTGAATTGAATTCAGTTTGCGGAACTTTTTATGGAGGAGTTCACGCAGCCCGGGCAGCTACATGGTCTGGATTTACTGGGGTGGAGAGTCAGTGGACAGCCCCAGGTTGACCTGCCATTTAACCTCTATTACGAGGCGACTGACAGGGCAGCCTCCACAAATCCACTTCAGGTTCCTCCAAGATGCATGACTGAGGGCTGCGGAACAGATACTCAGCTTCAGTGTCCCACATGCAAGAAGCTGGGTCTCCAGGAAGCATTTTTCTGCTCTAAGGAATGCTTCAAGAGCAGCTGGCGTCAGCACAAGCATCAACACAGGAAAGCCCCTGCGGAACTACAGCCAGAGGTCAATGTAGCAACCTCTGTACAAGAGCTCGAACCTGAGACCCATGAGCTGGTCTCACCCGCCGAGCTCCAGCCAAAGGTCAATGTGGCGACCTCCGAGCTCCAGCTTGAGACCCATGAGGAGGTCTCAGCACCTGAGCTCCAGCCAGAGATCCACGTGGCGACCTCCAAGCTCCAACCCGAGACCCACGAAGAGGTCTCAGCACCAGAGCTCCAGCCAGAGGTCGACATGTCAACCTCGGAACCCAAGCTTGAACCTGAGACCCATGAGGTGGTCTCACCCACCGAACTTCAGCCAGAGGACAACGTGGTGACCTCAGAGCTCGAACCTGAGACCCATCAGGTGGGCTCACCTGCCGAGCTCCAGCTAGAGGTCGACGTGGTGACCTCCGAGCTCCAACCTGAGACCCACGAGGGGGTTTCAGCTCCAGAGGTCCACTATAATGCCCAGTTATTGTCCCAGGTGTCTGTTGACACGGACAGCCAAGCTCTGCTCAGGTCCAAGTCTGCTGACCTGACCAACCAAGTTATGCTCACGCCAGAGTCAGTAAATACGTTTAACCAAGTTCTGCTCACACATGAGTTTGCTGAAATGAACAATCAAGCTTTGCTCATGTCCAAGTCTGCTGACATGATCAACCAAGTTATGCTCACGCCCGAATCCGTTGACACAGCCTACCAAGTTCAGCCGGCAGGCTCCACTGAGAACGTCGCTCTGTGTTCTTGTTCCGATGTGGACGTCACTCTGCTTTCCTGCATTGCTGAGTATGTCGCTCTGCCTTCCTGCTATGCCGAGGACGTCGCTCTGCCTTCCTGCTCCACCGAGGACGTCGCTCTGTTTTCCTGTTCCGCCGAGGATGTCGCTCCACTTTCCTGTTCTGCTGAGGACGTCGCTCTGCTTTGCTGTTCTGCTGAGAACTTCGCTCCGCTTTTTTGTTGCACTAAGAATGCTGTGCGGTCTCCTGGTTCAGCTTGGGATATTTTGCCCAGGGGGCCGGGACTGCCAATAGAGATGGATGTTTCATAGCGCTCTGGGAGGAGCGCCCTGCGGGGGGGGTTATGTCACAGTTTCCCCTTTAAGCAGCACGCTGGAGAGCATGTGGGCGTACGTGCACGGGCAAGGTGCGCGAGTACCCGCTTTTCGTTTGTTGACAATCGGGACATTGGGTACATTGGACACGTGCGTTTTTGTTATGTTTCAGTTATGTCTCCTCCCTGTTCTGTCATTGGCTGTTATTTCACGTGTGTCTAGATTGGTGTCAGTCATCAGCAATTAACATGCTGATTATGTTTGCATATATACCTCCCAGCACACGGTGCAGAATATTAGATTAGAATAGATACGAGTCTATATGTTAGATTAGATAAGAAACTTAGATTAGATTAGTTTAGATTCCTTACCATAGTTAACCACAGTCATAGTCTTAGTTATTTTGTCCATGTCATGTTCCATGTTTAGATTAGTGCATTTAGTCCATGCTGGTTTCTCCGCTCCCAGTCCCTCGCTATAGTTTATGTTTCTTGTTTTGTATATTGACCATGTTTTCCGTGACCACGACATAGTTTCCTGTCTTGCCCCGTTTATGCCTGTTTGCCGATCGCCTGACCTTCTGTATGTTTTTGGATTATGGTTCTGATCACGATTTGGATTTACCTGCTTGTCTCTCTCTTTAATAAAACTGTTTCTACTGCACTTGCATCTGTCCTTATCTTCGTTACATCTCGAGACATGACCATGATAGCTCAGTGGCAACACTGTCAAATGCTTGCTTAGATTGATTAATGGCATTCATGTTTTTTAATTAATTAGGTCATCATCAAAAAATTTACAGATTATCACAGATAGCAGCCCAATAACATGTCAGCTCAATTGGATTTACAGGTCCTGAATAAAAGTTAGCTTACCATAGCTCTGCCACTTATGTATGACCACACCCCAAACTTTGCTTATGACCTGAGAATCATGTCCTGTATGAGCAGGGTTGGGAGGATTACTTTAAAAATGTATTCCTTTACAGTTACAAATTACTTCATAAAAAAAAAAATTCAGTAATGTAATCCAAGTTTCATAATATGAAAGTAATGTAATCTGATTTAATGTAATCTGAAAGTAATGTAAACTTTTGGATTAATTCAAGGTCAAACAAAGTCAAGAGAAAAGCAATATGATCTAAAATTATTTTATTTAGAGCTTATTTTAGAGCTTAAAAACTTGATCAATGTTTGGATTTGTTTTAAGAAAATAATAAATAAATGAATAAATAAAAGATCACTGTCCCTGATGTGAGTAACATTACATAACAACAGTTAGGGTGACCATATGCTGGTTTTTCAAAAAGAGGACAACATTTTTTTTCTGGTGTCTTAATAGCGTTCAAAATAGTGTTACTATGAATGCAAATTTTAATCCATTGAAAAAGATGCAGTATTAGCACTATTCGCATCACATAAATACTGTATATATATGTTACTACATTCTTTTGAATGTCCATGGAATAAAATAAAATATTACATTCCCCAAGTGTACCTTCTAATGCCATTATTTACACATTTGAATGACCATGTAATACAAAGCAATGTGATATTAAAATGTGAATTTAAAAATTCCCTTATATGGCTATGGGCATTGTTTCAACTCAGGACAGCTGTTATTTACTGCTATTGTCAAGAAACTGTTTGACGCTGTACACAACAGCACTTCACTTTTTCGCGTTCGCTGAAAGTATGCTAATGGTTGAGAGGCGGGAATTTGGCCAATAGTTGGTGCAAGCCTTTTAGAATCAACCAATTTGTGTGCAAGAAGGTGGGATTTACAGAGAGGGCTTAAAGCAATGCAAATATGTGCACACATGATGCAGTATTAGACCATCATAATGAATAACATCATAATGAAACTAAAGCCAAATCCTGGACGTTTTTCTCAAATTTTTAAATTTGAGAAAAACTTTTTTGCTTTTTTAAGGTCTTAAAAAGAGGACATATGGTCACCCTAACAAAACCATTTCAGAGACCAATTTGCGTTCATTTCTACCAAATTAACTTTGCGCAAAATTTATTTGTGCATGCACCAGAAGGTTGCTCATGTGATTCATGTGAGCCATAACTGGCAAGAGAGAACCATAACTATAATCAAGCCGTATATTCTATAATCAAGTCTATATTCTGTTTTGTCAAAAGATTAATTTATTTGGTTTTAAATGGAAAAAATTTAATCCTGATAGTATTCCGATTTTATCCAAAACGTACCTGTAATCTAATTACTTTGTTTTTTTGAAGTAACTGTAACGGGTTACAGTTACCAGTTTTTTTGCATCCTGATTATGTAATGCCATTACATGTATTCTGTTAATCCCCAAGCCTGTGTATAAGCCTCTAAGGTTTCATGCAAATCCATTCAAGCATGAGTTACAGCTGCTTCAGTGCATTTGGTTCTGCCACAGTAGAATTGATTGACATGTGGTGACCATTCTTTATATATGTCAACATGTTTCTGACAATTATTGAGGATCACACTCTGCTGAGTAGTTTGACACAAAATGTATCAAGATAAGCAAATAAAACTACAACTATTTTGCAAAAGTACACTTTGCAAATGATCATAAATCAGAGTTGGCAGAGTAAAATGGCTCTTGAGGCTTTTTGTTTGGGAGAACCCAAGGAACCTGTGGCAAAAAGATTTTTCTCTTTTTGCAGGACTTACAGTTCATGAGATATGAATCATAATGTAAGATGTTGTGCTATTCCACCACTATCAGGCCTATGTGCCTGAAAAAGTTGGGGGCATACTGTACCTTTTCTCCAAATTTGGTGTTTCTATGACTTATGGTCACTGCTCCTCATACTCTTTTTGTGGAGAATTAGAATAATAATAAAAAGAAGAAAAATCCTAACAAAAACTATAGGGTTCCAATACATTTGCTGCTTGGATCCCAAATATAAAAGATCTCAAGCTTTTTTTTTTGCATTGGAAACATAAATGCGTAAATAAAATTATACAATGCCCCTATATGTATAAACTCAAAATTTAACTTATTGCATATAAAATTTAATAGATTAACTTGTCAGTTTAATAATGGGTGTCAATAATAAACTGTAAATCCCTCCTGCAGACAGTACTGAAGTGTGGTGGGGATACTACACAAGTATTTCTTCCAGGTATAGAAAGTACCATTACTGACAGGAAGAGGTCTATGCAAACCTCATATTTACCTCATACTGATCCCCTGGGCAGAGACGAGCAAAGCCTATCAAACCTGCCAGGAAAAAGCGAAAGATGCACAAAGTGAAAGAATGAAGACAAAGTAAGTAACTTATAGATATAATCATAAACTGGTTATTATACCTTTCATTTTTATTTGTAGCTCTCCCAATAGAATCTCCAACTCCCCTTCAATTGCACACATATCCTATAATCATAAACTGGTTATTAAAATTTGCTATGGCACTGTGCTATCAACTTATAAAGTACTTGCACAACTAATAAAGATCTTGGTAACTATGAAGTAACCACAGGCTGACAGCTAAGCCTGCCTTAACCCTCCTGTTATGGGTTAATTTGACCTATGTCCACATTTGAGATGTCTGAAATACTGGTTAGTCTCTCTTTTTCTCTTTGAAATTTTTTTACTTTTCCTCATTTAGTGTCATTATATGCAAATATTTCTTCGTATGGCTTGTCTCGGACAAGGCATAATAAAGGTTTCCTGTTTTAATCTGTTCTTGGCTGTTTTTTGTGTGTATTAATCTGTGGAAGTCATTTTGACCCATAACATAATGGATGTAACTTTTTTACAACTTAATAGGAGGGTTAATATTTTGTTGCATATCCTTTGCTTGCAATAACTGCATCAAGATTGCATTTTTGTTGCGTTTCCAGGCTTTGTACTGCAACTTTTAGTTGTTTCTTGTACTGTAGCTTTTCAGGGGTTTCTCCCTTCAGTCTCCTCTTCAGGAGGTGAAATGCATGCTCAACTGGTTGAAGATCTGGACTTGGCCAGTCTAAAACCTTCCACTTTTCCCCCTGATGTCTTTAGTTGCATTTGCAGTACTTTTTGGGTCATTGTCTTGCTGCATGATGAAGTGTCTCCCAATTAGATTGGATGCATTTCTCTGTAAAGTGGAAGATTAGACTTCTGAATTCAGTCTGCTGCGACCATCATTAGTTCATCATCAGTAAAGATGAGTGAGCCCATTCGAGAAGCAGCCATGCAAGCCCAAGCCATGACACTACCTCCACCATGCTTGCCTGATGAGGCTGTGTTTTGAATCATGAGCAGATCCATTCTTTCTCCACACTTTGGCCTTTACCTAACTTTGGAAGAGGTTAATCTTGGTTACAGAACTTCTGTGGCTCATCTCTGTATTTCTTTGCAAATTTAAAATTTGGCCTTCTGATTCTTACTGCTTATGAGTGGTTTGCATCTTGTGGTATAGCCTCTATATTTCTGCACTTGAAGTCTTCTTCGAATGGTGGATTGTGATACCTTCACCACAGCCCTGTGAAGGTTATTGGTTATGTCACCAACTGTATTTTTTTTTTTTTGGGGGGGTGGTCCACAGCTCACACTGTTTCTGTCATCAACTACTATTGTTTTCCTGGGCCAACCTGTTCCATGTCAGGTTGTCAGTACACCAGTGGTTTCTTTATTTATACGGACATTCCAAATTGTTGCACTGGCTATGCCCAATGCTTGTGCAATGGCTCTGATAGATTTTCCCTCTTTTCTCAGCTTCAAAATGGCTTGATTTTCTTCCATAGACAGCTCTCTGGTCTTTACATTGGTTTATCCTTTTTAACAACAAATGCATTCATCACAGGCAAAACCTAGGGCTCAAAACAAGGGTAGACATTCAGGGCATTTTCACACCTGGCTCGTTTGAAGTGTTTCAGAACCTGGTGCATTTTCTGTCTTGTTTGGTTAGTTTAGACATATATGAATAATCGTGATTGGATCTGCACCAAAGCAATATTGTAAACAAATTCTGGAGCAGTTTGCTTGTGGTGAGAAAGCAATACAACCCAACAGACCAACCAACCAACCTGTATATCAATGCATAATGGGAACTTTGTTACAAAAAAAGTGTGTTTGTATTGCTAATGGCTCGCAACATGAATCACGGTTTAACTTGGACCAAAGAAGAGTTAAGATGCCTCTTTGAAATTTGGTGTGATGTGCACATTTCTGAACAAATTTCAAAAATGCATAAAAACAGAGGTTTATAACCCCTGGCAAAAAAAATTATGAACTCACCACACTTAGAGGATGCTCACTCTGTTTTTTTTTTTTTACTTTGTAGCAAATTTAAAATGTCACAGATTTGACACAAACTTTTTTTTTGGTTTAATAGCTGAACATTCTGGCTTTGTGAAACATACCTTAAACAAATTAAATTAAATTGTTTTAATTAATGGCATATTTTTTTTACAGATCAAATAGAGGAAAAAATTATGGAATCACTCAATGTTGAGTAAACAATTACAAAATCACCTTGCAATTTGCATTTCTAAAACAAATACCAACATAAGTCTAAAAATACAAATTAGTCTGCAGTTAAAAGAGAGTGCTTACAGACCTTTTTGAATGAAAACATGGCCCACACAACAGCGTTGTCAATTGAAACAATGGAAAGGATTATAAAACTCCTATTAGAAAGAAATCCAACATGAACTGTGGCAAAATATGTTGATTGTTGCCAGTCAGCTGTGTCTAAAACTTGATGCAAGTATAAACAAAATGGTACGGTTATGAAAGGAAAACATACAGTTAGACCAAGTAAGACAGCAAATGTCAGGATAGAAAACTCAAAGCAATATGCCTTGAAAATAGTTTTCTATTTCTAAAAAAAGCTGGGTGATCTTCTAAGTGTGGTGATTCCATAATTTTTGAAGGGGGTTGTACAAGGTGTTTAACAAGCATCTCAAGGAGATGGGCTTTAATCAAGATAGATAAATTATAACAAATACAGCTAAAAAAGAAAGTCACAATAAGGCTGGAGCTTCTGTCTTTCAATCTCGATGTATGACTGTTATGGGCGGAACCCTGGGACATAAACAGGTGCACTCTGTCCAATGAGAGGACAGTTTACTCACATATGACTTCCATAAACACATTTTGGTACACTTTGAAATGTTGCCTTGTGAAAGAGAAATGAGCTAAGGAGAAAATGCAACATTGTACCAATTTAAGTTCCCGTTTCAGAACAAAGCACAGATCTACAGGTCTGAAAACACCCTCAGAGTTATTAATTCCTTAAACAATCAATTTAACAGGGCATACATTGGCCGCAAGAAACACCTATCCATCACATGTTCGAATATTTTTGATCACTTGAAAAAATGGGTGGGTTCCAAAAAAGGTGCCATGTTCAAAGTTTTTGTTTAACAAATCTAGATGTATATATGAGGAAATGAAAGCTGAAAGTCTGATTTGTCAGCTTTTGTTGTCAAACCCAAATGTTTAAACTTGTGCTTCCAATACTTTCAGAGGGGACTGTGTATTCTTTATTTTTTCCTGCATTAAGATGCAACTCCACACTGTTTGTAATGTAATTAAAGTATTATGCCGCTAAAGACCTTTTGGCCTTAAACTTTTTTTAAAATTCCAAGACATGCCAAGAAACCAGAGAAAAAAGATGTGCCTTCAAATGTGTCAGACAACACATGACAAATGTCATGTGACAAATGTCATGTCATTGAAGTGATGACAATGCTAATAGTGATACTAAACTTAGTCCTGCTCTGTCTAAGGCACTTTAAACTATGCCTGAGACAATATCTAAAGTTATAAATGGGAAACAAGGTCCCCAGCAGAAACCATTCATAATCACTCCCAGCAACTGGATAATGCAAAACCTGCTTAGGTGAAAGCATAAGAAACAGCTCAAGGTCAAAACCAGACTCACTACAACGTGGGTACAATCTTTCACTCGCCTTCAGTCAGGAATAATGTTGTGTTAACGAAGCCCTGTACAAATACACAGTCAGGCCGTATTCCAAATGCCTTTCCTGTTCACTGAACAAGGACCCTATTAAGGATGTAAAATAATGGCGTTCTAAAAAAGCGAGCCATACAATGCAGTGGATGTTTAGTGATTGTCCTAGTGAGTGCAGTATCGTCCACACACTTACTGATGAATCCGTTGATGTATGCTGCATAATCATCTAGGTCAGTGTGGCCGCTGTGTGTAGCAGGGCACGGCAGTGTAGCAGCGCTGTGTGTGTGTGTGTGTGTGTGTGTGTGTGTGTGTGTGTGTGTGTGTGTGTGTGTGTGTCTGCACATGTACCTCCAAGCTGTGTCTGTGATTGCGGTTCAGCTGCAGTAGACTCTCTTGCGATGCCCGTGTGGATGGAGAGAGTGAAAATGCTTGCTTCATATTAACAGCTCCTTGACATAATCGCCACTGGATACAATATGTCTCATACAACCCTTCTACCTGTATAAGACATGAACACACACACATTGCAGACCTGGAAATTTTTAGAGCTAACAAGCTTGAGGTTTCATCCATGAGGATAGATGAAAAGTATGTTGCTGGTATGATATGCTAAGAGGTAATAATTTTGTTTTAGTAGTGGGGTGTGCTTTTCTTACTTATATCTCTTTACTTTTTTATATTTTGTCCCGTCTACAGTAGCTTGATTGCCTTAAATATGAACATTTTTATTTTTAAAATCACTTCTTGGATGCTTTTTCCCTTTAGTGTAGATGCAAAGATATATTACACCTGAAATTTCAACTGAGCCAAATTATCTTTTAAAACTGGATCCTCTCGCATAATAATCTGGCCTTACCTTACTAATTTGGAACTCCAGTCTCCGTATGTATCTTTCCAAGGCTCTTATTTCCTGTTGTTGGGGGAAAAGACATATATTCATTGGATTTGACAATATTGACAACTTCAAACTGAGACAAAAGATATGGTAAAAAAAAAAAAAAAAAAAAAAAAAGAAGGGGGGGGAAATAAATGTGTTCATGTAGCAGACCCAAAGAAAAACTCACCTTCTCTAAGTCATAGAAAAAAGCCTAAAAGATAAAATGGAATATGCTTTAAATCATTTACATTTTGCATCATTTTGCTAATGCTGGCGTAGAACTAGATTTGTCTGTACAGTCTTGGTGGCATGCCATAATCATTAGACACAACATGGCCAATTACAGTCAAATTGCATTTTTAGTCAAACAGGTACTGTTCACATTTTTGTGTATTCCATACTGAAATACTGTACTGATATCACAAAAGAAAACAATGGGGAACTGCAAAAGAGTCATTCTTACCAGTCTTGTATTTCTTATAGTGTTTCTCTGCTGAGATGAGAGGTATTCAAGCTCTGTCTTTTGGCCTTCAAGATACTCCCTATGAGCAGAAAGCTGATATAATTTCCTACAGCTATTACTTTCAGCTACTAAACCTCTAAATAGAACCCATAATAATGATTTAAATGCATTCCCTTTGCGTTTCACTGGGTTCTTAATTAGGTTTCTAAATAGAATGTCAGCACACCAGCTGTGTATAACAATTAAATAATTAATGCATACTTGAGTCCTTTCTGTAAAGCTTGAAAAACTCTGTCCACCTGCTCAGGCTGCGGTCCCCAAATACTGCCAACCACCTGAATAGAAGTGGGGATTCTTGTAGATTTTCCTGCAAGGCCTTTGGTGCGCAGAGAAGTACGAGCAGAAGATAGCCTTGGGAAGAGAAGAGAAGAGAAGAGAAGAGAAGAGAAGAGAAGAGAAGAGAAGAGAAGAGAAGAGTTTAATATGTGCCCATGTGCAGTAAAATGTAACTCACTTTTCTCTGACCTCTACAACAAAATGTCTGGATTTGAATGCCCTGTCAGAAAGCCTCACTAGGTACTGTTAATTGTAACACAAATCATAGACATGAAAAATCTCTGTAGTAAAACACTATAGAATATTTATGTGCCCTCTACTGTCTGTATGTACTCTGTTCATATATTTAGTTTAATGTCTTATACAGTGTTTAAAGACAGATTTTATATTTAAATATATAAACAGAGTTGTTGATGTTAATCAGGCTGGAAAAAAACAAAACAAAACCATCTCTAAAGAGTTTGGACTCCATCAGTCCACAGTCAGACAGACAAATTGAGGAAATTCAAGACCATTGTTACCCTCCCCAGGAGTGGTTGACCAAACAAGATCATTCCACAAGCAAGACACAAAGGAAAGGTCACAAAGAAACCAAGGGTAATACAATAAAATAATAAGTAATTATTTTATATAGCGCAGTATGTACACACATACACATATACACCTACATGTGAGTACATGTATATACACATACAGTGCACATACAAACATCCAGTACTGTGCAAAAGTCTTAGGCATGCTATTATTTTATTTGTACAAACTTTGTTATAGACTTTTTTTTCTTAGTTCTACATTATTGAATCAGTACAAAAACATTTTAGATTTCAAACATTAGTTTTCCAGCACAAAATTAAATGTTACAGAAAAACATTTGATATTAGTAAGGAGAACAGCATATTAAGTGTTAAGAGACAAAAAAAAACAACTAATAATGATAGCTGCTGGAATTTGCTGCAAAATTAAGAAGCAAGTGTGACAGTTATAGTCTCCAGAAGAAGCGTGGCTGGTTCTGAAAGATGCTCAGTAAAACTTGTAGCTCATTCCTTATAAATCTGTACTAATTCCATCTGAGACTACTTTTTTAAATCAAAGGATCGTCACATCAAATATTGCCTTTGGTTAATTTATTACTGTTTACTGCTCTTTATAGTATATTTTTTTATTATGGAGAAACATTTAATTTAATTATTTTTGAAGGCATATTTTCTCTACAGCATTTCTCTGCATGTGCAAGACATTTGCACAGTACTGTGCATACATAACATACATATATAAATATACACATGCATACACATACATACATATACATATAACAAAAGAGTAAAACATGGAACTACTGAAAGCTTGCAGTGTGGTAATGTAGTGTGAATAGGTGTGTCTTAAGTTTAGATTTAAACAATGAAAGAGTTCCACTAAGGTATTGGGGCAAGGCGTTCCAGAGCTTGGGAGCAGTAGCACTTAAAGAACGGTCACCCATAGAAGACATGGAGGTGCGAGGAATGGAGAGAAGACCAATATCAGAGGAATGGAGAGAGCGACACGGGAGATATGGATGGAGAAGTTCAGAAAGATAGACAGGAGCAAGACCATGCAGTGCTTTATATGTTGAAATTAGGAGTTTAAACTGAATGCGGGAAGTCAGTGCAAATGGTACAGAACTGGGGTTATGTGGGCAGATTATTTAGTGTGAGTCAGTAACCGGGCTACTGCGTTTTGCATGTACTGTAGCTTATTTAGAGAATGTGATGAAAGACTAATGTACAGAGAATTTCAGTAATCTAAACATGAGGTAATGAAAGCATGCACCAGGGTTTCAGCAGCAAAAAAGCTAGGGGAAGAATGGAGGCAAGCAATATTACAGAAGTGAAAGAAGGCAGTTTTGGTTACAGATGAGGTATGGGAACTAAGTTCAGTGATGAATCCATGATAATGCCAAGGTTTCATCAGTGTCAGATGGAAATATGCCAGTGCCATCAATGGTCAGACAGAGGTCATTAACCTTAATTAGAGCAACCTTTGTTCCAGTGATGAGGATTTCAGTCTTTGTACTGTTTCGTTTCTTCTATTTGAAGATTCAAATGAACACTATGTCAAAAGTAGATAACTCTGGAGCAGACACCAATAAGCAGGAAACAGAGGAAACAAAAACAGATGTAGTCCTGACCTTAATCCAATAGAAATGTTGTGGAAAGGCCTGAAGCAAGCAGTTCATTGAGGAAACCCACCCACATCCTAGAGTTGATGCTGGTCTATACTGAGGAATGGGCTAAATTCCTCCAAGCCGATGTGCAGGATCAACAATAGTTACTGGAAACATTTTGTTGCAGTTATTGCTGCACAAAGGGGTCACACCAGATACTGAAAGGTTCACATAATTTTGCCACTCACAGATATGTAATATTGGATCATTTTCCTCAATAAATAAATGACCAATGATTTTTTTTTTTCATTTGTTTAATTTGGTTCTCGTTTTCTATTTTCTAGGACTTCTGGTGAAAATATGATGATGTTTTAGATCATATTTATGCAGAAATATAGAAAATTCTAAAGCGTTCACAAAGTTTCAAGCACCACAGTATATATGAAGATTTAAAAAGGGAAAAGATAGTTGCCTCTTTTTACACCCAACAATCATACAAAGCATCCTGCAAGGTTCATATAAGGTGGTTGAAGTGCTTGAATTTGTCTTTTTGAAATGTATGTACTGGAAAACCTTGAAAATGGCCCTTTTTATCTAGTGGTGCTTAAAAAGTGCTTGAATTATAAAAAGTCCATAAATATCTATCTATCATAAAAATCACTTTAAACTTTAAAGTGTTTCTTTTTGATAGATCCTTTCACTCAAAATATGACCCCTTGCTGCAGCCCCTCTACTTCCTCCCGCTATTCACTCACTCATTTTGACAGAGACAGCTCTGGTCCACTTTTCAGACCCCTTTTAGTGACTTTTTTTTTCCCTCAAAAAATCACCTAGTGACAAATCTAGTGATTTTTTGGACAAACCTTAGCTATGTTCTGTAGAAGAGCGTCACCAGTACTGCTCCGCGAGCACAAGGTCCTGCTGTCCCGCTGTAAGTACATCTCTCTCTGCGCCTACTCTGTTCAGTGAGTGGCAGAGAGGAGCAGCACATTCATTCACTTCTAACTTTCTCTCTGAGTGATCATTTTACGCGTAAATATAGCTGAAATCACAGCACACCTGTTGTCTTTAAGTTTTGTGTATGGTGATTTTGTCAGATGATGTTGTGGTTATAAAATCAGGATTTTAACAGTGCAGAGCAGCAGCTTAGAAGTGGCTTGAACGTGACTTCTGGTTAACATTTATAACGACCATGTTGCAGTCACTATTTCATGGCAATACTATCACACCAAGAGGAAACTTGAACAGATTGTGCACATAGCCTTAAAAATAATTGGACATGATCTCCCATTAGTGCAATCTTTGTACATAAAATCTAAAAAAAAAAAAAAAAAAAAAAAAACCTTTTTAAATGACCCCTCCCACCCAGCATACTTCATATTTCTAACCATTCCATCTGGCAAAAGATACAGACATGAGATGAATAAAAAAAAACCTGCTTCAGAAGAAGTTTGTGTCCTTATGGGGTGGCTGCAGCTCAGGTGGTAGAGCAGGTTATTCACTAATCACAGGTTGGCGGTTCAATGCTGAAGTGTCTTTGGGCAAGCCACTGAACCCCAAGTTTCTCCCTATGGCAGGCTAGCACCTTGCATGGTATCTCTTCTGCCATTGGTATGTGAGTGTGTGTGAATGGGTGATTGAGAAACATTCAGCTTTGTAGAACTTTGTAGGTTAAAAGACTCTATATAAGTGCAGACCATGTACCATTTTCCCATTAAAGAGCTCAACTTATAATTGCTCTTCAGATGCTTCTGCCAACACCTGGTTCTTTCCATTTGCACGTCTGTAACGTTTGCACACATGATACAATATCAATCTATTACATTTGTAACTCCTAATTCTGACAGTAGGAATGTACTTTATAGCCATTACTGTTACAGTGAATTCTCAGAGTCTAGCTCTAATGAATTAACTTAACTTTAGTATCTTCTCAAGATCTTCTGTTCTAAAAGTACCTTCTCAGATGTTATGTGATATGACGGTGAGTTTATTTTTGTTCTATGTGGAATCATTTGGAATAGTGCAAGTGTTTCCTAAAACATCCCCTGTCTTCAATCACACACATACACACTCAATCATTTCAATACACACACAGCCTGCTAGGAACCTTTTAGAGTGTATAAACACACAAAACTTACCTATGTCTGCCAGTCAGTGTGTTGACTCCAGTGAAGGAGCAACTCCTCTGCATCATGCCACCTTCTGCTGGACAACCAAATTGAAGCTTCACAGACATCCCATGAACACCTGCAATGCAGACACACACATATACTGTACAAATACTCAGGACAAATCATTTTCATCACACTTTGTTTACATACAACTTTTGCATTTTATTCTTTTTACCACTGAAGTTTCTAATTGTCGATACTTCATGAAATTCTAACCGTAAAAACTGAATACAATTACAGTAAATAACTGTAACTGTGTGTAACACAATGCACATTTGGACAATGTTCATTTGTTCATTACTAGAGAAGACTGTCATTTTACTATATAAAAAAAATCCTTCCTTTGTACTAATTCCATCAAAACTGCTTTCACTTTTTATAATTCTTGTGAATTTTGCATAAGACTGATTTGATGGTGATGACAAGATATGGTGTTACCTAGATGTTTATAATTTAGACCTTAGAGAATCCTTCAGTGTCATGATTTTTTGTTAATTGGTTCTTTTAGAGGTTCTTTAACTTGCTAAAATTGTTCTACATAACCTTCTTTCATTCTCGGATTCTTTATTTTTTCATGTTTTTTTTTTTTTTTTTTTTTTTTTTTTTTACAGAATCATAGAAAGAGTTTCTAACAGCTGAAGGTTCTAACAGCTGAAGCTGAAGGTTACCTATTCTGAGCCTTCATAACATATTCATAAGTTTTGATGGAGCCTAAGATATACTGGAGAAATTATGTAAGGCATATGTCAAAACCTGTGAGATGACCAAATTTTTTTTTTTTTTTTTTATGAAGTACACTATATTGCTAAAAGTCCCTGAAGTCCAAGTCCAAGTCAAATCTCAAGTCTTTGTTCTATTTTTAGCAATAGTTCTTTCACTTTACCATCCAATGTGTGAGCTTTGGAGGGCTAAAAGGTGTGGTGCTTAAAAATAATGGTCACTCTGAACTCAATTTTAAGTCATTTTTATTGGAAATTCAGTTTGAAGCAATTTTACAGCATGACTAGCTTGATTACTCTCCCTTCAAAGTGCCCTTAGGAGTAGGGTGACCAGATGGAAATGGACCAAATGTGGGGCATGTAGTAAGTTTGTGTGAGACAATGAGGGACAAATTTCTGACACCAAAAGGCTTACCATAAGAAACATGTACACTCAGCCCATTTATATTTATTTATATTTATGTCTTTTGTATCAAACAATACAACAAAGAGAAACATTACAGCATAACAAAATTAAGTGGGACAAAAAGGATTTATATGGCTTCAATACTTTTTTCACAGCCATTGGATGACAACTCAAAAGGCACTGTATTCTTTATCTTTTACTTTCGCTTTTCAGCGGTTTTATTTTATAGACACATGCGCATGCACACGCGTCTCTCTCTGTCTTTCGAGGCACCTGTCTCTCCCGTTTTTATTCTCGCCTCGGTTCACTGCAACACAGAACATTCAGTAGGCCTACTGTAATTCCCCGCAGGTGTATAATCCTTACCACTCACCTTCTCTGGCTCCACCCTCCATTCACAAATGGCGCTCCATTGCACTGGAGCATCCCTGCTTCCACACTTAGTCTGTTAAAACTTTTCATTTTCAATCAAAATGCAGGACATCATCTCAAGTTGCGGAATGCAGGACATACTGATATGGTATGAATGAATGAGGAATGTGGTGTTTGATGCTGCCATTTGGGGTAGCAAAGAGAGAATGTAATCAGGAATGCCAAACCAAAATGACTCAAGTCAGTTGTTCATGAGTCCAAGTCAAGTCGCAAATCTTTTTTTTTTTTTTTTGCAACTTAACTTGCAGACTCGAGTTTCCATCTCTGCTAAATTACATGGGCATCTGTCCAATCATACCCATATGTGCTTATTGAGCATCCTATTATAAATTTAGTCCCCCTTTGCTGTTATAATAACCTCTACTTTTCTGGGAAGGATTTACACTCGATTTTGGAGCATGTCTGTGTTTTTGGAGCATGCCTGAATGGGAATTTGCCCATTCAGCTACAAGAGCATTAGTGAGGTCAGGCACTGATGTGGGATGAAGGCCTGGCATACAGTCAGTGTTTCAATTCATCCAAAAAGTGTTCAGTGAGGTTGAGGTCAGGGCTTTGTGCAGCCCACTTAAGTTCTTCAATACCAACTTTGGCAAACCATTTCTTTATGAACCTAGCTTTGTGCACAGGGGCATTGTCCTGATGGAAGAAGTTTTCTGCCCTTAGTTCCAGTAAAGGTGAATTCTCATTGCTACAACATACAAAGACATTCTTGACAATTTTGTGTTTCAAACTTTGTAGCAACAGTTTGGGGAAGCCTACTTTTGCCTACTTTATTATGGAGTCACTTGAATGTACTGTATCGTTAGATATGCAGATGTAATGAATCCAGAGCTACATATTGAAAGATATGATACACTGTATGATTACATACTTAGTAACAAAGTATAATTACACAAACATTTCACATCCCTGATAGGCATCACCCATATAACTTAAGATTTACAGCATTTACTTAAAAACTTAAATACTTAATACTTAAAAAAGTATGTTACACAGCAGGTATATCCAAAATTCAATCCTGATGCTTCAGAAGCTTCACTAAACATTACACAATCACAAACAAGCACTAAATCTAACAGTAAATTTAAAAAGCTGAAGCTGTTATGTTTTAAAAGACATTAAGAGAGTTGTTAGGAGGGAGGAGAGAACACATCCATCTCATTCATATGTGCTTTCACACACAGCTTTCTTTTGAGAACGTGTCCACAAACAGGTCAACACTTTCATGGTTCGTTTCTGAAATGGACAGAATCTGGTACAGAGGCAATAGGTGGGTCCATGATAGGTACTTGACATTAGGATATTTTTAAGTTTCTAGTATTTCACTGAGATCATTCCATCATTAAATTTAAATCTGGTTTGGCCCTCCTCTGTTTTTTGGGGGTTTTATTCACTAGACTAATATTTATGATATTTAGTATCTGTATATCTGCAATAGACTGGTGTCTCACACAGGGTGTATTTCTGGCAGGCACCAGTGTTTTTAAGACATGTTCCACCAAAACCCCGTTCAGTCAAATGAAGTGGGTTTTATTGTCCTTGCTTCTTAAAACAAAATGGAATTAAATGCCTTTTCTTCTGGACAGTGGTTCAACACACAATACAGTAGCATGTTACACAAGACTACTTAATGTGCAACTACTTGACAGTGTTGGACATGTGCAAGATATAAATAGACATAATAATATATTTGCAGGACATGAAATACTCAGGATTTTATGGGGGGAAAAAGTACAACAAATATCTTTAACTATAGACTTTACACTATCATTAAATTTGTGTAGAAAACTTAAAAAAGTTTAACAGCAACATTAGTGGTAAGAAGTGTCACATAGCAGCATAAAAGCCTTGTCTCCTAATAGATTCCAGTGAAATAATGCTCAGGATAAAGTGATTACTGGCTGATACTGAAGAGGTTATTCTCTCTACTCTTTTTTTTTTTTCTTTTTTTTCTTTTTTTTGGTTATACCAAGTGAGCCAGTCAAACTGGAGAATCTAAGTTGTTGGTATCGAAAAGTTGCAGTTGACTTGTTTTTTACTGGCCAGGCACTCATGATGATGTTCCTCAGTGGTCAGCTGGTGAATCCTCTGGCCATCTGTGCCATTGTGCCCTCTCCCTCTTAACAAGATCCCCTTTAACAGAAATGGCATGGATCTCTTTGGGACATTAGACCAGTCAGTACAAGGATATCACTTCATATTAGTTCTGGTGGACTATTCAACATGTTATCCTGAAGATGATCTCTATGGAAAACATAGCAGAGGCACTGTTTCTCCTGAGTATTTTCCCAAGTTGATCCCAAAAAAGAACCTGACTAAGCATAGCGCATCGTTTATTTCAAATACACATACAAATTATTGCAGATTAAAGCAATCCACACCAGTGTTTCATTCACAAATGGATGGATTAGTGGAGCACTTTAATCAAACACTGAAGAACATGATTCATAAATTTTGCACACAAAGATAGGTGCTCAAAATTACTTGCCAAATGGCAAGGGCCCCTTGAGATCATTCAGCGAGAAAGAGAAGTCGACTATGAGGTTGTGTGCACACACAGGGGGAAATACATGGCAGATATGCCACCTTAACCTTCAAAAATATGACTTAATATGCACAGTATAAGTGGTGCAACACATATAAGATCTTTTGGATGTCTTAGGTTGTGACCCAACAGGTGTAGACCTTACTTTTTCAATTGCTTTCCTCAGCCACTGTTCAGGATATCCTCTATGAAGGAATTTAATGTACATCTGGCCAATTTCCTACTCAAAATCATCATTATTTGTACATATTCTTTTGATCTTGAGCAATTGGCTATAGGGGAGACCTTTCTTTAGAGGAATATGATGCAAAATTTTGGCATGAAGAATGCTGTTACGATTGACATTAACACAAACGTAAGTATCCAAAAAGTTGATCTTGTCAGAGCTTATTTCCATGTTAAACTTAATCATTGGGACAAGGTCATTTAAGTAGCTTAAAAGTCATCCAAATCACTGTCCTGTCCAATCCAAATCAAAGAAATGTCATCTATGTATCATTTATAGAAAGAGGTAAGGTAAGAAGGAAAAGGATTGTTGTTGAAGATGTGTTCCTATTCCAAAAATGACATAAAACAACATGCATAGTCAGGAGCAAATGACGCTCCCATTGCCGTACCCTCCTTCTGTGTATAGAAATCCTTGTTGTACATGAAATAATTCTCCGTCACTACAATCATCAGAATGGGTAAAAAATGTGATCTGGACAGTGTTGGTATACGGCTTCTGCTTTGCATAGTAAAGCCTTAACTTGTATCTGTGGATGCAGCAGAGAATGGTGTTGACTGACAAAGGTTTACTAAAGTATTCCCGAGCCCATGTCAGGATATCCATTACATACTCCTGATGACTTTTAAGACAGTGACGTCTGAGGGATCGGAGATCACATGCATTCAGAAGTGGTTTTCACCAAGCTCCAAGATTTGACCAGATTCCTTGAAAATTTTAATTATATTGTGCACTGTAGTAGGTGAAATTCCCAAAATCCTACCAATTTGAGTTTGGGGAATGTTGTTCACAAAGTGTTGGATTATTTGCTGACTCATCTGTTGGCAGATTGGCAAGCCTTGACCCATTCTTGCACTAGGCCTTTTTTGGAGGCTCCTTACAGTATATGTTATGATTAAACAATTATCGCACCTGTTTCACCTTCACCTTCTTATTGCAACTTGTCATATCACTATTAGTCCTAAATTGCCCCAATCCCAGCTTTTTTTGGAACGTGTTGCATGCATCATGCATCAAAAAACTATGCACTTGCCCAGGTAAAACACCAAATACTCTGTCTTTATACATTTTTTTTGTTGTTTAAATACAAGTCAAAGTACATTTACTGATACATTTTACTGTATCACTCCTCTTTGCTTTTATTAGCATTTTTCATACTGTCCCAACTTTGTCGGAATTGGGGTTGTAATAGGAGTCTAGTATATTGCCAATATATTGCTGCATGAATAGTCGTGGTTGTAATTATAGCATGAATCACTGCAAATTTGGTTTACTTTCATAATATGGCTTCCACCCTCATTGTTTGCCAGATTCTAAAATATCACTTGATCCAGCACATTCTATTATTTTTTTTATCTCATTTTATATCATATGCTCTGACAGTTAACTGTGCATACAATTTAATGTAGCTGGGACATTCTAAATCGAGATCATGAAACTGTAAGGTGTAGGTGGTATGTAGACTATTTTATCATACTTAAATTTGCAAATTAATAAAATAATGCTTTTTTTTTTTGTTAATTTGATGCATTCATTTACATTTATTCACTTAGCAGACGCCTTTATCCAAAGCGACTTACAAATGAGAAAGATACAAGCAAGATACAAGCATTCTTCTGTAAAGAAAATGTGCCCGTGGTTTGAAAGACGACCAAGCACTCATCTACTACACTTCTGGTTACATCTACATTTATTCATTTAGAAGAGTTTTTTTATCCAAAGCAACTTACAAATGAAGAAATACAAGCAAATGTGGTTCACTTTAAGAAAGTGTTGTTCATAATTTTATCCATAAGAAATGTGGTCCATGACACAAGCAATATGTGTGATTTAGATACTGTCTGCTCTGATGTCCTCCATGTGAAAAAACAACCTTTTTGTGGAGAATAAATGTATGAAAACATGAATTGATTACAGTGATGTTTTCTTTGGTTTCATTTAATAAAGGATATATTATTCATCCATTCATTAAGTTAACTGACCCATTAGAATGCCTAGAATACACAGAGTAACATCAACATCAACCAGAGATTGAAAGGTAACCACATGTCAACAGCTTATAAAGTAGTGCAAAAGTAGCAACTGTTCTAGATTTATAAAAATAAAGATGGTCTCATATTTTCTGTTATATGGTCTATATCTCTTATGTGGTCTCATACTTTTTGTTTCTCTTTGTGACCAATGAAAAGATTTAGATTCAAAGTGATTATGAGCTCTGAGCATATTATGTTAACCCCTTAAAGGTGTGGATACAGTGAAATGTAGGGAAACCCAACTTTGACCCATGTATGCATGTTAGTGCATACATGGGTCAAATAACAATGTAAATACTTAACTTTTACACACTGAGGCATGAAAAAGTCCAGACTGTCTACAAATCTTTCTGTAACAAGATGTGTGCCAATTATGAGCCTACTTACTCCAAATGACATTCCCCAAATGATGCCAATATATGTTTCTTTTTATTCAATTGGGAGCATAGTGAGTGTAATTTAGACAGGGAAGACTTAAAAAATTCTGTTTCTACACAGCAGTATTCTGGATTATTCTAATTTCTTCTAATCAAAGATGGGTAGAACAGTATGCAGAGACATGAGGTGAGCAGGCTTTCTCCATTAGGGCAGTGAATGAGTGCAAACTTAATAAATGTGAAAATTCTCGGATTATGTGAAATCTATAAAGACTGGTTTAGAGCATGACCAAGAGTGCCATTAGTTGTCATAACTCATCTGGACAGTGTAAACTGTTGCAGACATCAACAGTTTCTTTCAGTGTTTCTAGTCTGGTAAAATGCAAGCAAGAATAATAAAAAAAAAAACAAATGTTCCACACCTGCACTTGTATTTAAAAAGCTCTTCCTGTACTCCTTCTCCCAAAATTTTGTACTTTATGACTTTCCATGTATATGTGCCAAATGGAGTGTATCAATAATCTTACGGCCAAGATTAATAATTTAAGGCTTTAGATTCAATGAATACCACTGCATTCTAACTTTCAGGCATGAAGGAAAAAAATAATGCAAAAAAGACATAATTTGTTCTTATTTGGCAAAATTTAGGAGCATTGGGGCATGGACAAAATTTTTTAACTCTTACAACATACTAATACAAGAAGTAGTAAAAGACATGGACTTAAATGCACATTTATGTTTCTTTACACTGGCTATTCAGACATTAACTAGTCACTCTCTAAGGACTGGGAACAAGTTTTCGTTCCTTGGACTAGAAATAGAGAAAGTTGTAAAAAAATAAATAAATAAATAAAAATACAAATGTTACTAAAAATAGAATGCATTACTAATAATAGCAATATTTTTGTCTTACCAGACTCAAAGTCTCCTATTTCCAGTCCAAGGTTACCTCTGAAAGGAAAGTGAAAACTTGCCCATGCTCATCTCTGCAGCAGCATGTGTCTCTGTGTGCATGAGCAGATATCTGTTTGTTCCTGATAGCATGACTCTGGCTCAGCTGTGAGGCTTTGAGAAGCAGAAACAACACCCAATTCCAAGAACTGTTTTTTACAGCACAAAGAGAAAAGAGGCAGGGCACATCAAATGCTTCTCACAGCCCAGACCCTCGCTCCCCTCATTCCTATCTCCTGTCGTGTCTTGCTTTATCTGCTCTCTCCTCCCAAACCACATTTTTTTTTTTTTTTTTTTTTTTTTACCCCATAGTCATGTCTATACTTTGTCATTAAACATAAAAGTTTAAAATCTCTCTTGGCTGTCTTGACAATTTTAAACTTTAAATTCCCAAAAGATACTCTTGGCCAGCATCTGTAGTGAATTAATTCTGCATTAAAACAAAACTCTTAATTCTATTATTTTAACTTTCGCTTGATTCCTTTTAGTTGGATGGCTTGAAGTCTATGTGCTAATTCAATATAAAATAATATTACAATACAATATAATATATAACACAATATAATAGTCCTGTTCTATACATATGCATGTGAAAACTCCCCAGTGTCTGGTGTGTGGTAACATTTGTGGTGGAGAGATATAAACACAGTTATATAAGATGGTTGCATCCTAAGACTAAGATTAATTTCTCCATATATTCATCACATTATGACTGTTGATTAATTTAAAATTATTGTATAGTTGCTTCGGTAATACTTGATAATATAGACTATTTATATTTAATTATATGTATTTGATATATGTGAATATAACAATTCCATGATTTGCATAAATACCCACATCAATGCATAAACCTAAATGCTATTAAATCATAGCATTACATCTGGTAAGAAAATTCCCATGAATAATGAATTCCTCATTTTCACAAGGCTCTGCTCTATAAATATCCATGTAACAATGCTGAAATACAGTTGTCATGATTGGGAATAAGAAATAAATTGATCCTGCTGCAATGACAACAGAATATGGCTCTCTCCTGGTCCTAAGGTGTCTCAATTATTAAATTCATCAAATGCAACTTTCTATTTTACTAGCAGTTAATTATGTAATGGGGCAGGGGGGTCTATAGATTAAGAAGAGAAAATATTTAAATGTTCTTGAGGGGGGAAAAAACAAAAAAGCAAAAAAGCAAAGCTAGACATGAGAAATCTAAAAACAGACTGATTTATCTTTTATTTGATATATAGTCATCTCATAATAAGAACTGTTGGATAAATTTGCTAAGATATATTTTTTTAGAAACAAATTAAGAATAAAAAAAAACTTAAATGAGGCAAAATTATCTGCCAATGGGATGATATAATTCTACTTGATAACACATCTTGAACCAAGAAAAAAAAACTCTTGTGACCAAAACCCATCTTTAAATAGAAAAAAAACCCTAATAATTTTAGTGCAGTTGCTCTCAGACACAATCAAAACAGACTTTCAATTCACTTTCCTCTATTCCTCTTTAAAATAAAAATATAAATACAAATATAAATACAATTCATGTATGTTTAACCTCAAGGATGTGCAGCATTGCTTCACTTGCATGTCCCATCTTTTTTTGACTACAGGTATTGAGAACATCTCTGGAAGAGCCTTCATCATTGCTGTGGAGGGCTTCACAATTTAGGAGAAACATTTTATTATTTATCTTATTATGATACTGTGGTTCTGATGTACTGTGATTATTGAGGACGCTTTTTTAAGGTCCGAAAAAGAAGACGTCCAGAAAAATGAGGACGTATGGTCACCCTAACAAAAGCATTTCAGAGAGCAATTTGTGTTAATTTCTGCCAAATTAACTTTGCACAAAATTTATTTTACACATGCACCAGGAGGTTGCTCATGTGAGCCACGACTGGCAAGAGACAACCAAAACTATAGTCAAGCAGCTGTCTCTATTGTGTTATGTCAAAAATATTAATTTCTTTTGTTTTAAATGAAAAAAAATAAAATCCTAATAGTATTCACTTTTTTTTTTTTTTTTTTTACAAAATGTGCCTGTAATCTGATTACTTTGTTTTTTGACGTAACACATTACAGTTACCAGTTTTTTTGCATCCTGATTATGTAACGCTGTTACATGTATTCCATTATTCCCCAAGCCTGGTTATCAATCATATTGAATTATCATTACGTTTTCCTAGCTTCCTGCAAAGGAGCTGTATATGGTCCATCTGCAAATTAGAAAAAGTGACATGGAGATGCACCTTCTACAACTTCAAATGGTGGGAAAAAAGCTGAACATAAAAAGGCCAGGCTTGAAATTGAATGGCTGGAGCACCGGTTAAAGGTGGACAAAGTATTTGCATAGTGATGATTATTATTCTGTCAATTATTGTTGAATGGTAAATCAATAAATTCAAATGTCTTTTTTCAATAACAGGAAATAAAGAAACAATGAACCACACTTGACTGTTCACTGGTCAATGTCACATGCCCTTTCTGGACTGACCCTGAGCCCACACAGGCACTGAAGCCTGGCCTTCAGGATTCCGACTGTCATCTGCACCTTGGACCGTCTTCTACTGTGGGCCTGGTTAAATCATGCCTGTGGTCCAGACTTGGGTTCAAGGTAGGGTGTCATCATATAGAGCAGACAGGGGTACCCTCTGTCCCCCAGCAAGTAACCACTGAAGTTTCTTGTCATGACCGGGGCAGTATATTCATATATATATATATATATACTTGATTAAAACTATCTAGGATTTTTAAAAAATTATTGTGTAAGGAAAAATATATCCTGTTCAAATTTATGGCACAATGATGACTCCCGAAATATTCTGACATCATATACAGTAATAACTCTGGCTACAGATGACCTGTCATATTTTCTTCTAAAGTTTAAAAGTGTTGTTTACTTCCATGCCCTACTTAAATTGTGTTACACAGATGCTCATTTTATAACATTTTATTTTTTAGCTAATTTTTACATCATAGAAAAGTGAATTTCTTAAAATTCAATTCTTAAATAAGTTTGGTCATCCATCCATTTTGGTGTGATTGCCATTGAATTTATTCTTGCGTTATTTGAGAACTGTTTGGTTTATAAAAGAAGCTTTTGATAACTTTTTGCCAGCATTGTCTGAAGATAATCTGATACAATTTTCTTTTTTCCCCCCTATCTTGTGAACACTAGGTGGCACTATCTGGTGCAGGTACCATCAAGTCATGATGTCTGACATCCACTAAGTTTGGTCTAAACGTGCCAAAGCTTTACGGAGATATAGGACCACATCCATTTTGATGTGCTTGCCATCCAATTCGTTTATGCCTTATTCGAAAATAAGTGGTCTATCAAATATCTTTTTTTGATATCTTTTTGGCAGCATGGTATCAAAATGATCTCTTTCAAATTTGGTGAAGATCTGATGAACCATCATGGATGAGTTTGAAAAAGTACATTTTTCCTATCTGGTCTAGCCCTTATGGTTCAAAATTTATTAACATCAACATAATAAAAATTGGTGGCACTAGAGGGCTTGAGATAACTACTCCAAATTTGCTCAGGTAACACGTTAGTCTGTCCCCTATCTGTGTGCCAAATTTAATAACTTTCCTATGTATGGTTTTATGGGCTGGCATAGATCTCAAGAGCGGAAGAATAATAATAAGGTAAAGAACACTAATTACACACCTGCGGTACTTGGTATATATAGTAGGGGAATTAGCCCGGGGGAAGGCGGAGCACAGACCCACAAGAGACAGGTTGTAGTCAAAATGGGTGCTTTATTTGTCCGTGTGTGAGTTGTCTGTCGTGAGGAGGTGAGGGCGTGTGAGTGCGAGGGGTTTCGTGGGGGTGTGGCTGGCGTTGTGACCTTCTCGAGGGCGTGTCGGGGTTCCCGAGACGTGCGCGTGGGTCTCCCGTGCCGTCATCCACCGTTGAACGCGATCTCACCACCCGGCGGTCTCGTCCGCGCTCGCACCTTCGGGGAGAGAAGGCGATAGAAAGGAATTAGAGATTTGGGAGAGGATACCGTCGTGCTCAATGTTGGCGTGCCTATATGCCGCTGAAGAGCACGCACGGAATCTGTCTCTTCACCGTTCTCCTCGCGCGGCTGGAAGCGCGTCCTTTTATCCTCCCCCGTCGTTGCCTGAGTGGTGGAATTTCCCCGACGGACTCCCCAATCGCCGGCCGGTGTAGCGTCAACGGTCCCGCCCCACCGTGACGGTCCTTCCGGCTGACGGTGTGTTTGGCACGAGGCTATCCGCTTCGTGCCGGTGAGGCAGTTGGGGAAGGAGCGACTTTCTGATTATGTGCGCCGGCTGTCGGTCCGTCGCGACAGTATGTATATATATATATATATATATATATATATATATATATATATATATATATATATATATATATATATATATGACCACGGCCAAATGACCATGCTAAAATCTTGCTTGCTTAGCTCCTTATTTTGCCTCTGTCATGCTTGGCCCTATAATTATATTTATTATTATTCTTTTTCTCCCCTAAATGTGTCTGGGCATCAGAGATCGTAAGACACCAAACTTGGTAGGATGCTCAGAACTTCCACCCACTACTCAGATGCATTGACACATCCGTTGAACACTAGGTAGCGCTACAAAACCCTACAAAACATATATCTCTATAATTTTCATCCATCCATCCATCTTCTACCGCTTACTCCTTCTTCAGGGTCGTGGGGGAACCTGGAGCCAATCCCAGGCAGCATGGGGCGGGGTACACCCTGGACAGGGTTCTCTATAATTTCTTTTCCATTAATTGGTCAGGCAATGCCCATTTTTACAAATTGAGCTATATCTGCTGAACAAAATGTCCAAACTTAATAAAACTTGATAGACATAGACATAGACAACAGGATATTCAGAGGACATTCAACAAGTTGTGTCAAATTCAGCCAATGGGAGGCGCTAAAACTGAAAAACTACTATAACTATATGAATTTTTGCTAATAACTCTGCATCTATGCATGATAGCATACAATTCTAGCTTCATATGAATCCTTGGATCATGCACTACAAAATGTATATCTCAGTTTTATTTTAATATATAAAATGTATGTGCAATTTTAATTTTCTGAAAAAAAAACTACTTTTTTTAACTCATCCTAGGCCATTTGTCTGATTCACACAAAATTAGGTATGCACCATATTGAGATACTCCAGACAAAAACTGCAAAAGAATGCTTGTGGATATATAGAGCCATAAAGTTGTGGTTGTCGCATATACTGTAGGTGTGGCAAATTGTAATTACTTTGCTAATATCTTGTGAAAGCAATGTCCAAACTTCATGAAACTTGGTACACACGGTCAACACGGCAGTCTGAGAAAAAATACCACAACTTCATGAATTTCTGATGTTGGGGGGGCTAACAGCAAATTCTATATTATCAACCATTTATGTCAAGTGGACATGTAGGCTGTAATGCTAATGTTGGCCACAAGATGGAGGCACATGATGATAAATCTTTTTCAGTCTCATCTTTTTACATCAATTTGAATGGCTGAATAATTCGAGATGTAATTTAAAAAATATATGCATAAAATGTGATTAAATGCATAGAACTCTACAATACATAGCGTATAGTACTCTAACAATATCGCCTAAGTTTTATAAAATTACTTTGCAAATAAATTTGTGAAATGCTCAAAGATGATTAAATGTTATCTTCATTTTTATGTCTTAATTTTGAAAACACATCTGTCAAATTATCAGACATGATTAAATATATTGCTGTCCATTTAAAATGAAAAGACAATATTACATTTTATGTTTAGTTTATGGTTACGTTTACAACTCACGTTTATGTTTAAGATTCGATTGCAGTATTTTTCCACCATTTTGAATTTCCTGAAAAACCTACTGAAAAACACGTCCTAGATGTTTCATTGGATCTTCACCAAATTTGACAAACATCATCTTCAGACCATGCTGAGGAACAGGAAGTCAACTTTTTTGATTTTTCTCTTAAATTCCTGCTTAGATTTTGCCATTTCCAGGCCTCGAACTTTAAGAAACTCCGCCTACAGATTTCATCGGATAGAAATCATATTCACAAATCAAATTCTAAACATGCTAGCAACATGATAGACATGTTAAAACATGCTAGCAACACTTAGCTAAGTGCTAAACCATACTATTACTGCTATTAAACAGGAAGTTGTTATAACTCAAGCATGCAATGCCTAATTGTCCCAAAACATCACAGGTTTTATATAAACCTGGCCTGAAGACATCTACATGCCAATATTCAATTATAGTCATAGCACCACCTGCTGGCAACAGGAAGTGACATGTTTTACACTGTGATGCACTCCTATCAACATATTAAACTATGACAGCAAGTGGTAAATATGCTAGAAATATGCTAGAAACATGTTACAGATGTGACCATTAAAAATGCGCGTCGAAGGAAACAGAATCCTACGATTTCATGCGGTATCACGCGCATGCTGTGGGCACATTAAATACAGGACTAGTAGGGGGCAGTCATGTTTCATTTGAATAAACACAGCTTGCTAGTAGATGTAGTAATTCTGCCTGGACATGTACTGTATACACATACATTGTTTTACCAACCAAACTGTGCTGGTTCTTGTACTTAAACCTATGATCTGCTTGTGTTTGGCCCACGGATCTGTGAACCTCTATCAAAACCATTTTGCAACAAGTAGCAAAGCACACTGAACATTGTTGAGCCTGAAAAATTGGAGTGTGTGGTCAGTTAGATTTAAGAAAAAAATATTACATATGGTTTACATAAAAATATTACATTTCTCATCATCCCATTTGATAAACCTAATTTAAACAAGTTTCTAATTACAAGAGTGTGTGTATTTGAATAGTGCAGTGGTAACATGCATTTTTAGTATGCCAGCGGCTAGATTTGAGTCTCAGCTAACTTTAATGATTTTAATGAAGCGTTTCTTTTTTTTTTCTTTTCACTGTAGAAAGTTCCTCAAGGTAACGTTTAATGTATTCCATCTTCTGCTTTATAGCCAATGGAAACTTTTGTTCTTTTCTTAGATTAAAAGTTATTTAAGAACTGTTTTAAAGCCATGGACTGCAATTCCCAAAACACTCATTCATTCTAATCACGCATACCTGCATCCAATCTCACACACAATCACACCACAGTTTAAAACGACTTTATAGGCATTCACTCTTTGCGAAGTATTAGTGTTTTCACCGTACCAAGTGTTTATACCCTATTCCTCAGTTTGTTTCATGTTCCTTGATCATGTTCTTGTTTCTCGTCTCGATTCTTGCCTTGCCTAGTTTATGCCTGTTTGTAAATCGCCTGACCCTTTGCCTGTTTTTTTTTGACCACTCTATTGTCTCATGATTTGAATTTGTCTGCCTGCCTCTCTTTATTTAAAGCTCTCTGCACTTGTATCCATCCTAACATTACATGGATTATGTGACACCTGATTATAACAGATACTTGATCCTGACCCTTTCTGCTCTACGGACCTGCCTGATCAATCCTGATGCTCTACCTCTAGTTGGAGCTGTCATAAACTGCAGGCTACTTTTAATAGTTATCTGGCCATACTTTTACTCAAGTTCATTTTTAAACACAGAAATGTAATTTTACTTTACTACATTCGGTGCCGTTCCTCCGTTGCTGTTAAATATTAATGAATATATGTAGTTTTAATAATTAGTTTAAATGATGTATAATAAGGTTGTGAGCCTTGCGATATGCTGCAATGGTCTGACACAACAACCGCTCACATTTTTAGCATCCTGGAGATGGGGAAGAAGTGAGCATGGCAGGACACACACACACACACATTTCTCCATGTAGTCTGAAATTCAGGATTTTCCCTTTATTTTAATCAAATCCGAAGCAATTAGTAACTTGAGTAGTCTTCTCATTGTATACTTTACTGTAGAGCCCTGCACGGGTCTGATTTCTTAATCCCACTACCGGCCCGCTCCTGCTGAATTTCTGACCATTACTGCCTGTTCCCGCAGCGTGTGTTTCACTCCCGCCCGCACCTGCAATGTTTGTATCCACTCCCGCCCGCACCTGCAATGTTTGTATCCACTCCCGCCCGCACCTGCAATGTTTGTATCCACTCCCGCCCGCACCTGCAATGTTTGTATCCACTCCCGCCCGCACCTGCAATGTTTGTATCCACTCCCGCCCGCACCCACAAACATTCTGTCACAGCTTGTAGATATTGTGAAAATTTTACACAAACGTTAGGGCTATGCTAAATATTCAGAATAACAGACATAAAACATTGTGTTTAATTAAACTGACAATAAGTAAAAAGCACAAGTAAAGCACCACACAGGACAAACACATTGGGACAATTTTTTATTAGCCTTATAAAAGCCTTATCAAATTTTAAAACATCACAACTAGGGGAGCCTAAAACCTTATTTAAACATATGCATAACTGTTACGTTACCAGGTGAGAAAACTGAGCGTAACTTTGCGCCGCGCTGTGGTTAACAAGGTCTTAAATAACCTTGGGTGGCGCACAGGTGTTGGCACTCAGTACTCCGGCGAACTTGAGCGCGGGCGTGGCTGGGATATGTAGTCCACGCTGGCTCGGTGGCCGCGAGTTCGCTGTGGTGTAACAATAACAACACACACACACCTAACAATAACCTAATAGTTAAACTCTGGTAACCCAACAAGGCACAATATTTAATTGAATTACTTATAAAATAGCCTAAATAAATATGAAACAAATTAAATATAAAACAAATCAAATGAAAAGTGAAATAAATAGAAATAAAATCTCAGAAATATCAGGTGTTTATGTAGCTAATTAATATATAGCAAAAATAAAATAAATAATACTATAAAACATTAAACGTAGGCTACTTAATGAATGAATGAAATTATGAATCACTTGGCCTAACCTACTCCAGATTGCTATGGAGGAAGAGAATGTTACTGTTCGACTGCAGTCCCAGGCTTGTGAGTCTCTCTTCCAACATTCCAACAACACACTAAATGGCCTCTCTGATGCTACTAGATGCAGGGATAATCAAAATGAAACGCGCAGGAAACCGCTCTTTGTTGAACTTCCACCATTCAAGCACACTGTCTGGATATGAGTTGTCCGAGAGTCAGGTGCTGGTATTTCAGCATTGACAGGCTTTGGCACTGAAACAAAGGATGCACCCTAGAGAATGGAGCGAGTATGTCGCCTCAACCCAGAGGTGCCAGATTTGTACCCTTTGTAAACAAATACTTTTGCATATTTATTACAACTTACAAAGTTCAATTCTTTTCCATTTCTTTCAGTAACAACTGAAAATTCTTCTAAATGTCGGACTTGCATTGCTTTGTTCTTGTGAAGCAAATAGCCGCTTTACTTTTGTTCTAAACTTAATTTGTTGACTCCATTCTTGTTAAACGCCAAATCCCGGGACCCGCGCTATATTTTTTGACCGCCCACTCCCACGCGCAGCAAAGGTAAAATAGCTCGCTCCCGCAAAATTTGCATTGGGTCTCCCGGGACCCGCGGGATCCCAATCACAATGCAGTCATCTACTTTATTACTTACTTAAGTAATTATTAATATTATTACTTTTACTTTCTACCACATATTTATCCCCACTGAACAGTTGCTCTTCAAGGGTTCAGCTCTACCTGACCAGCCCACCTACATATGTGTGGTGTGAAAAGAAAGGTGTACAGGTGCAAATGGCCCATAACCCTAGGCCTACACAAATCCAAAATGTGGAGGTTTACAAAAAGTTTACAAAAACAACAGACTGATCGAAAATCCAGAGACTCTATTTGCAGACCTCCATAAGGATGGCAGCACCAGCAACCTGATTTTTACATGCATAAACCCCAAGCATGGGACAGGGCTATAGTTTCAAAGTTTCCCTCTGCTGAAAGAAAAGGCATCTGTGGGGGTTTACAGCTAAAAAAAAAAAAAAAAATTGGTTGATGTACACACCAGATTGGATGCACTTCCCTTTATAAAAGCTCTAGCTGAAGCATCACACAGGATCCCATTTATGGCAAATCCCTTGCTTAACCCTTACAGTTCACTGATTAGATCTTTCAAGTAGTCAGTTCGTGATGTTGGCTTTGATTTACCACAGAACAGAGCAATGACAACTCGTTGCTTAGTATAACCCTGCAGTAACCCTAGAATGGGCCAAAACTATAAAGACGAACTTTTAAACAGTGATAAGCCATCCATGTTCAGTTGAAGTTTGAATTCATACTTCTCTGGAACATAACACCAGATTCTTTCCATGGTTTGGACAAAGCTTTAAGAATACCAAAATAATGATATGTGCCACCAGCAACATTTTGGATATTAGATGAAGTTGCTGTCTTTAGGAGAGTCCTGCCGTCTTTTGGTAGAAAAGGATTATGAAGTTTCAAAATACTTAAATGTGCAGTCAAAGCCACTAACGACACCCTATAATTGACAGCCCAGTTACACAAAAGACTCAGTAAGGGAAGGACTATATTCCCTGCCTTCAGCTTCCTTTTGTTCTTCTTCACTCCCTGACTGAAACATTGAATCATCAATCCAGCTCGGTTCCTCATCTCACACTGCAGCACCAAGATCATTTTCTCCTAAATGACTTCCAAATGAAGTGAGCATTACATTGACGTTTTTTACTTCTCTTTTTCTAACATTCCGTCTATCCATAATTTTGTAATGACCTGTTTGTTGCTGGTTCCATTGTTGACTGTCGCAGATTTAAAATCTGTATACCATGTTTATATGTTTCTGTAAAGCTGCTTTGAGACAATGTCTATTGTAAAAAGCGCTATACAAATAAAATTGAATTGAATTGAATTGAATACCGGTGGTTCATGTCTAAATGCTCTGCCCCTGGCGCACCTTGGGTGATAGAAAAAAAAAACGCTTATTATTTTCTGATGTGTCCCCTTGGAACATCCAGAGGGCCTTGGCCCAGGAGGGCTACCCACGTAGCCAGGGCTCCCAGACAAAAGATTGACTTTCAGTGGATCGCAACGATGTAGTTGCTCTGCCACTCCCGACACCCCGACCCTTAATGCCGTTCATATATTTTGGACACTTCAAAAAATTCAGGACAACATGACTTTTGTGGGACAAGTCAAGTGCCTATCCTGTAAATTTCCTGTCCTTTAAAGGAGTGACTAACCTTTAGTTTTGCTGTAGTGTTTACAGACAAGGTCTTGTCCTGAACTTGTACAGGAGCTTGTTTGCCTCCAGTCTGGTGCCCCATGATTGCAGTTGCAAAAGAGGTAAAACAAGACAAAACTGGTCAACATGACTTTTGTGAGAAAATTCATACACCTATTTCTGGACATTGCTTGATCTAAATGTTCTACATAGCGAATAAAAATCACAAACATGACACTTATAAATAAAACTATTTTATATATTCAATTCAAAAATACATAATATAGTTGTCTAATCATGTATATACAGTAAGTATGTGTGTGTGTGTGTGTATATATATATATATGTGTGTGTGTGTGTGTGTGTGTGTGTGTGTGTGAATGGGAATTTTGGGGAAATTTCATCATCCGCAATGGGAATACTGGGGGTCAGATCAGTTTGGAAAAATTCAGCCTGACCAGTCTGATCAACCTAAAGGACTGTGATCAGTTTCTTGGAAGTAGCTTGATTATTATGAGCGTGATGAGGTAACCAAAGCAGAAATCACAAATCCAGCTGATTATAAAGAGATATTTCAGCCCCGCAGTGCTATCTGTGAGACAACTACATGAGCATGCATTTTACTTTATGCTGTACTTCTGTTGTTTACCAATATAGCTTACTCTATATCTCAGCCAAACCCTGAGAGTCTCTCTGCTTCTCTCTTGCACTGTCTGGTATTTTCTGCAGTAAACACAAAGTACAGTTTTTAAATATTACTGTCATTTACTGAAGCAAAAAAGTTATCCAATACCAACTGGGCCTGTGTGAAAATGTATTTGACCCTGTAGTTACTAATTCCCCAAATCTATTCATAATGGGGTTCAGGTGGACTAGACACAACCAGCAAACCCGGTTCAATCAAATCAACACTTAAATAAAACTTTCTCAACTGCATGAAGTTGGTTAAAAGGTAGCACTGAAAGAAATTCCAGAAATGATAAAGAAGAAGGTGATCGAAAGACATCAGGCCTGGAAGGGTTACAAAGCTATTTCTAAGGCTCTGGGACTCCAACGAACCACAGTGAAAGCCATTATTTACAAATGGAAAAACTCAGCACAGTAGTGAACCTTCCCAGAAGTGTCCGACCTTCCAAAATTCCTCCAAGAGCACAGCAACTACTCATCCACCAAGTCACAAAATACCCAAGGACAGCATCAAAGGACCAACTGGCCTCTCTTGAATAGTCACTGTTCATGACTCCACTATCAGAAAGACAGTGGGCAAAAATGGCATCCATGGAAGAGTGGCGATGTGAAAACCACCTCTAACCCAGAAGAACATTAAGACTCATCTGAATTTTGCCAAATCACACCTTGATTTTCCTCAAACCTTTTGGGAGAATGTTCTGTGGACTGATGAATTGAAAGTGGAACTGTTTGGAACACAGGAGTCCCGTTACATCTGGCATAAATCAAACACAGAATTCCACAAAAAGAACATCATACTTATGGTCAAGCATGGTGGTGAAAGTGTAATGATGGGGGGATGCTTTGCTGCTTCAGGGCCTGGGCAACTTGCAATAAATGAGGGAAACATGAATTCTGCTCTCTACCAGAAAATCCTAAAGGAGAATGTCCGGTCTTCAGTCCGTAAGTTGAAACTCAAGCACAACTGGATTCTGCAGCAAGACAATGACCCAAACATAGGAGTAAGTCCTAGTCCTAACACCTAGTCCTAGAAGTAAGTGAAAGACTGATCTCCAGTTATTGGAAGCATTTGGTTGCAATTATTGCTGCTAAAGGTAGCACAACCAGATTAAGTTTAAGGGGGTGGGAGATTCGGAATTCGGAATTTGATGGAGTAGGACGCGAAGTTGGAGGCTCCTGCTGATTTCGATTAAAATTGTAATTAATTTGCGCTTTTCGGTCATATAATATATTTGACTTATTCTACTGTTTCCTTGTTTGCACTTTTAACTTTGTGGTATGTTAAAATGTCTGGAAAGAACATGAAAACCCGTGGTAGCATTCAGACACGACTGAGGCCAAGTGTGCGCGCCGCGAGCGAGCCCCCTTCTCCCCCTGTATCCGCGTCGCCGAGCAGTGACCCTGATTTCGCCGCACTCAGGCTTGAGTTGCTGGCTTTACTGAGGAAGGACATCACCGATATTTTTAAAAAGGTGCTCCAGGAGCTCCTTTTTAAAAATATACTTTATATAAGTATATAAAATTTACTTCTGTATTAATGTGCTTCTCTGTTTTGATGCTGTGACCGGGTTAGAGTTGCTGTTTATTTAATTTTATTAGTGTTATCTCCTCAGCTTTACTTGCTACACTGTTATATTATTTGTTACAAGTCTTTGAAAGGTAAGGACATTATATTTATTATTGTGCGCAGACTGTTTATCAGTCTTGGTAATTTTGTTGGTTAGTCCAGCTTACTCTCTGAGTTGTTTTCACATTGTGGACAACGTTCGGTTTTTGTAGGATACACTGCTGTCTCATTTGTTTATGGAGACTTTGGGTGTGTGGGTGTTTGGAGGCTTTTGAGAGTAAGCAGAACATGCCAATGCTTTGAAGGATGTAATGTTATTTAATTACGAATCTGTTTTTACAGGATTTAAACCTAACATGGTGAACAAATTATATTATAGAATTCAGGCAGTTTTACTCTGGTTATCTCATACAGTGTAGCAAGTAATAATCTGGAAATGTCTTTGTAATATCACAGTCTAAAACTGGATTTAAAGAGAAGGAAATTAGTAAATGAATCACATGAAAATGTATCACTTGAATATGAATCACATGAAAATGAATCTCATGAAAATGAATCACATGTAAATGAATCAAACGTAAATGAATCACCTGAAAATGTATCACTTGAACATGAATCTCATGAAAATGAATCACATGAAAATGAATCATACGTAAATGAATCACATGTAAATAAATCACATGTAATTGAACCATATGAAAATGAATAAATAAATAAAAAGACAAGTTTAAGGGGGCAATTAGTGCCCCCTTATTAGAGGGGGCTCTCTATTAAGTTATTAAGGGGATAATTTTTTTTTGCTTCATTAAAAAAAAAAAAATTACAAAAAGTAAATAATTGTTGGGTTTATATTTAGGTTGCCTTTGTTTTATGTTTTATTTCATTTGAAGATCTAAAACTATTTAGTACGATGCACACAAAAACAGAAGAAATACTTTTTCACAGCACTGTACATCTGTTTCACTTTCAGTAAAAAATAAATAAATAAAAAATAAAATATTGCACAGAGGAGTGGGGCAAAGATAAATATTGCACAGAAAAAAATGGTGTGTGGAAATCGGCTTTTCCTGTGTCTAGTGATTTTGACATTGATCTAAAGCATCCGCTTCCTTCCTGGCACAGGAGGTGAACTGGTCCTTCAGAGAGGGAAGGTTTCTTCCTTTGAGTTCTTGAGCCAGCCTGACAATATATTACAGTCTGTTCAGCTCATTAACGGTCGCAGAGCCAAATCAAACTGTTCTTGAGGTGGTGAGGACAGACTTAACCCTCTTACCCCAAAGTCCCCACAGTATTATGTCCCATAGCCCTATATTCCCCAGAGAAACAGCACTCCAGCCCTGAGTTCCTGGGCCAAAATCAACATTTTAATTTTAACATTTTTAGGCCTTGAAACAACTTATAATAATGTATTTGTGTAATATTACTTTGAAAATGAAGCATTTCGGTGTTTTTACTAAACTTAGAGCACAATTCGTAACTAGAGAAATTACGAAAAAATGCTTGCTAAAATCCTTATACTCATTTAGAAAGTACCATACGAGCATCAGCGTGGTCAATGCCTTTATAAATAATATATAAATAAATGCATTTTAGCGCCTAAAGTCAAGTTTCTGGTGATAATCAGACCAGCAGGTAGTGTTTTAACGAATGCACAGAAATGGTCCCGTTATGACTCCAGACCCCTGCAGTGTCAGTCGCACTGGTTGATGCTGAAGATGAAGACGGATCAGGGTCTGAATCAGGAGATTTTGCGTCTTTATCAGTTTCGGTTTCGGTTTCAACATCGCCTGAACTTTCACTGCTGTCACTATCTAGAATCCTCTCTCTCGCCTGTGTAGCTGTGTAAGTTTTCCTCTTTTTTTTCACTGTTTTAGATGTACCTGTGTTCACTGTAGGTGTACCTTTAGCTGGAACCCGATTAGCTTTTCGCTTTGGCATTTTTAGTTCACTTCTACTATTACACCAATATTCACGCTTGGATCAGCTTCATCGTAATGCCGGCGTAATAACGTCGTGACGTCAAAAAATGGTTAAAAAATGATAATTAAATAAGTAAGGAATCATAGCAGAGTAATGCCGGTACTCCGGCCTTACGGGGATAACGTTTACACTGTAAATTCTCTATATCAGCCTTACTGGGATTTGGCATAGACGACCAAGCCGGTATATAGTCCTTACGGGAATAGATCAAAGACGGGCAAGTTGGTTTTTCGGCCATACTGGGTAAGAGGGTTAGTGGTGACTCAGTAGAACTCAGCAAACCACTCTTACTGCAGTTTGAACTTTTTTTTTTTTTTTTTTTAACTGTCACAGCAAGGACATTGCTGGGCTTTTTTGGTAATGCAATCAATGTTGGCATCCGACTCTAGGTCCTGAAAGATAGTGGTTAACAGGCATTTGAAACTTTCAACAACCATCACAGTCTTATACAGTATGATAAAGGAAAGCAGTACTCCTCCAATTTTTTGGACTAGACACCTCCTGTGTTTAGTAATTTGCACACCTCACTTTTCCAACATAACAGCACCAGGTATTCTGAGATTAATAATGAATCTTTTCAGATACTCCCAATTTCCTGGTCCGCTCTTATGGACTCTCCATTTCGGTTCACCCCACAAATTTTCAGTGGGGTTCTATTTTTCCAAAACGGTCTAGGGTCAGGCCATAACAAAAAGATGGAAAAGATCGGAGACCCTCTAGTTCCCAAAACTTCACAGATAACCACAGAACAAACCTGTTGCAGCATGACAATGCCCTTGAGCACAAACTGAGGTTAATATGCCGAGTACTTGTGCAATGGCTCTGATTTTCTCTTTTCTCTCAGCTTCAAAATGACTTGCTTTTCTCCCATAGACAGCTCTCTGGTCTTCGTGTTGGTTTATTCTTTTTAACAACAAATGCAGTCTTCACAGGTGAAACCTAGGCCTCAAACCAAGAGTAAACGTTCAAAGCTATTAATTGTTTCACAATCAATTTAACAGGATACACCTGAGCAGCAAGACACACCGATCAGTCACATGTTGAAATATTTTTGATCACTTGAAAAATGGATGGATTCAAATTAAACATGTCATCATGTCCTAAGTTGTTTAACACATCCTGATATAAATATCAGGAAACGAAACCTGATATTCTGATCCATCATCTCGTACATTTTTTTTTTAACATTTTTATCTCAAACCCAAATGTCTTCAGTGTATAGCAAAAAAAGAAGACGAAAAGAGAATTGGCCTTCCAATGTTCCAATACTCTTAGTGTAGTTATTATATAAACTTGTTATATAAAATTTCTATGCCAGTAACTTTGAGCCACATGATCCACTTGTTTTCTATTTGCTTAGAATAAATTTACCTCAAATAAAGGTTATTTTCTTTACTCAAATTAACCACAAACTCTTTTCTGATTACATTTTTGCCCATCTTTACCAATAGTGCCAATAATTCTGGACTATTAGTATTACTATATCTACTGCTACTAATAGTAATAAGAAGAAGCATAAGAATAAACTGGACACCTGGAATCTGAATATATTTAGGCCACTTTGGAAACTAGACACCTGCATGACCATCTCGCCCCAGCTTGAGGAGCTGCTACAGAGTAAATATGAAAGGTGAGCATAAGCTTCTACACACTGAAATATGCTTGTATAGGGCTTCTAATGAGTGCACAAGTATTTACATATGACTCTTGCTGACTTTTTCATAAACCGTGAGTTTAATGGATAATCTGTCTATTTTTGTCTCTTGTTCACGCACCGTTTATTTATTTATTTATTTATTCATAGCAGGAGCTCCCTACTCTTCCTGACCGAGACATTTGTTTGTTGTGCTTTTGATAAAAACCTGTCAGTTGAGCTTCCGTTAGTGAAGGCTCATTTTGTTACACTTATGTTATCTGTACAAAATGTCTGAGTTATGCATGTAACCCTGTTCCCTGAGAAGGGAATGAGACGTTGCATTTACCATAACACTATGGGGACCGCCTCTCGCGCGCAACCGGCATCTGAAGCTTGTGTAAAATAATGCATATTTATAGGCCTGCCATGAGCAGGTGATGTCGCAATTAAGCGCGTTGCGTGATATTAATATGGCACCTGTGAACCACACCATCAGCCTCTATTATCTGAAGCAAAGACACAATTCACAGGCCTGCCCTGTCTCGTTCCCTTTCAAAGGGAACTTCGACGTTGCGTTTTGCATAACACCATGGCGTCCAGCCCTAATTGTGCGGGAGGAGTGAAGGCGAACTACAGCGGGCCGTGTGTTGGAGACAAACACATGCAGTCCTGCTTGGCCAAACCTCGCCATATGAAGCCACCAATTCCTGGGCCTCAGTCCCTGCCTCAACAGGATGTCTGCCCCCAGATTCCCAGAATGTACATTGCGCTCACTGACAAACTTTTCTTCTGCCTAGAGAAGAATTGCTTGTGCCTGCCTGAACAGGGGGCACGGACATAATCCTCCCTGGTGGTCAATGTATGAGACCACCAGTGTGTTGTCTGTAAACACATAGTGACCTCTCTATTGAGGAAGAAGGAATTTCAGTGTTAGAACTATGGCCCACATTTCTAGGCAATTTATATGCTGCTCCAAATGAGGGCTGCACCAGAGACCGTGAGCTGGACATCTATCTAAGACTGCGCTCCAGCCCGTGAGGGAGGTGTCTCTCATTACCGTCTTGTGCTAAGGAAACACCCCTAGAGTGTGACTCAAGGCTAGAAACCGGGGACACTCAAATTCTCAGAGCATGTAAGCATCGCCACGTGACACTGATTATTATCAGTGGTTTCGTCCTTGGACTAAACCCCCAACTTCTCAGCCACCACTGAATGGTCTTCTGTGCAATAGGCCCATAAGCGCCAATAGTCTCCTAAGATCCAGCTTTATCTTGGTCAGTGTTGATAGGATTGACCCTATGCATGTTGGGGATAGAAACACCCTCATCGTAGTAGAAACCTTATAACCCCTAGAAAAGTTGTCCACTGCACTGGGGAAAGCATAATTTTCTGAGGTTCAACCTGAGCCCCAAGCTCTTCATGTGGTTGAGAACAACATCTCGATGTTGAACCGCCAGTTCCCTGGATCATGCTAGAATTAACCAGTTATCCAGGTAGTTTAGTGCACGGATGCCCTGGAGGCACAATGGAGCCAGAGCGACATCCATGCACTTTGTGAAGGTGCAATGGGTTAAAGCTAGCGATATTTCTATGTTGAAATATGCACTTTTAGATCTATCATCACAAACCACTCCTCAAACTGAATCTGTGGAACGATAAGTTTGGGCATCAGCATCTTGAACCTGTATGTTCGAAGAGTACAGTTCAGATGACGCAGATCTAAAATTGGCCGCATACTCCTAATTTTTGCAGACCAGGAAATAACGGCTGTAAAAACCTCCCTCCCTCAGGGAATGGGGTACTGTGGATCAATTTTCTGTCCACTACACAGTTACAATTATAATTTGTTACAAATTAAGTCTACTTACAACCAATTGCCTGGATGAAGAGTAAAGTACCACACGGAACCAGAGAGTGAGGAAAAGCAAAAGTTTATTGTTCCACCACACGAGATCTACACAGTTTGAGACGTCCCAAAAAGTGATCTAAAAAACCAGAGCTGAAGCTCTCCTATTTATACGGGTTTCTTAGGGTCAGGATGACCCAGACACCAATATGTTTAGAGTTAGCTGTCCCTAAAACACCATTACACCTGCGAGACAAGGCCGTTTCCAGAGCCCTTATCTTGCAGGTGCAGCCCGGCTCCTTATATTTTGTCTTGTTTCACTCTTTAAAAATAACCTGACCTTGTCTGTGTCACTCCTGACTGGATTTTTGTTGAGAAAGGATTCTCCACACTTTCAATCATACCATCTCTACATTATGAGTCCCACCAGCCCAGTGAATTCTCAATAAAATTACATACTACTCATACTAGGTCTCCCTCGTGTTTATTTCATGTCTATTTCATTTCCAACATTCCTCCCTCTGAGGCTATAAAGCCTCACAAACTGCCTCAATTAAGCGGGTATCTGTGGATAAATTGGTTCTGCCACACCCCTTGGCAGTCCCCCATTAACTGTCAGAGGATTACTCTAATGAAGCCATAATTATGGCGGTCATATGTGTCATCAAAAGGGTCTCTGACTGTAACTACTTCCACACTACACTGATCAGGGTAGGAGCCGAGGAGGGTTTGTAGACCTGGTGGGAGATGTGCCAGCGTCATGCGCCCAGGGGCCTCAAAGTAGACTGGCAGCCGGAGAATGGGCCTCAGGGCCTCTCTATGTCCGCTCTGCGCTAGACCCATGTAGATGAACCTAGCCATAGATCCCCTTAACTCCTTCTCCTTTTTTATGCTTCTCAATTGCTACGCGTATATATAGATTTGAACCCTAACTACTTTGATTACATGTTGATTAGCCTTGTACCCCCAAATAGTGATTATTACTACTACTGTCGTTAGTATGAGTGGCTAATACAAGTAAATACTTGATTGGATCTACGGGTCCCTATCTTTCTCAACTGGGCCTATCAGCCTTCAGTTTTGTATTTGTCGGGACCGCACAGTGTGTTGCTTCTCCCCAAAAATCAAATCTCACACAAAGGGGTGGGTGAAAAAACCTCTAAGGAGGAAAATTTCCCACCCTGTCAGCACTATGTGCTCGACAGCACCCTTTTCCCTTTTCCTGTGCCTGGTTGCGTTTACAGTTCTTTACATGCTGCATGTATCATTATAAACAGTTCATAACAACTCAATTAAACAGTTTATGTTTCAACAAGTCAAAGTCCATTTCAGTGTCCTTCAATATGCTGGTTGTCTTCAACCCAGGCACTTTGTGTACCGTAGAGGGCCACACTTGTGGAGAGGTTAGGCTAGCACTTATACCTAGGGCATGGCTCATCATTTCTTCTTCACTTTCTTGAACATACATACACATTCAGGCAAACACTAAAAATAACCTGACCCATGACATGGTAATCACACCTGAATCAACACCTGGCTTCACTAACTCCCACCCTTACTCATATTGATACAAGTTGATTGAATTACATATATTTAGTTGTGGAGGGCTGGACATAAAGATCTGTTATCTCGCTGCACTTGGCTCACATACCAGCATATTGCCATGTTTAACACTGATATCCCTTTGTCAGCCCTGTCTTATTCTCGGATAGGTTGTATAGACCACTACCTTGCATTTCAGGGCCTAAGAATGACAAATCAAAAAACAATAACACACTTCCAATAAATCAAAAACAATAAATAAAATAATCAAACCAATAAAACAATTCAAATACTGTGTCATAACACTGTGCATCAGTTCCTCTTATCGCAGGGGTGGCTCTGGTTATTGCTTCGTACCCGTGATCAGAAGTCCAGACAAGGGAAGCATTTGGTTGTGATTGATCAGCTGCTTTTATCATGTCTCTTAACGGTTGAATCCTTACACACCCAAGGCCTACTAAATCCTGCCATACCCAAAAAGGCCATCATTTGTTTTCCCATCTGTGGTTGTGGTGCTCTACTTGTAGCTTCCACATGTTTTGGTGTACTCGTACAGCTTTCTCCTTCCAATATTTGCGACCCAAATATTTTTGCCTGCAAGTCTGCAATTTCCCTTTGCTTACCTTTTGCCCAATTTTAGCGAGCATCGTCAGGATTGTCAACGAATCCTGCTGAGACTGCTCTTTGGACAGACTACAGATCAAAAGATCATGATGTATTACAACACGGTACTTTGATATTCCAGGGCTGGGAGATCTTGAGCTAGTTCCTGATTAAATATTGACAGGCTCTCACAGTATCCCTGTGGGAGTATAGTGTATGTATATTGTTATCCTTCATACATAAACGCAAACAGATACTGAAAATCTGTGTGGAGGGGTACACTGAAAAAAGCAGAGCACGGGTCTATTACCGTGTACCATTTAGTCCCTTCCGGTATGCTGCATGCTACAGCCCTAGACACTTCACACAGAAAGTGTGCACTATTCCCCATGATGAAACGGGAGCAAGCCGTAACACACTTCCTGAACTCTCTCGCTCATATTTTTCTCTCTCACTCATTTCTTTTTTTCTTATCTTTTTTTTAAAGGGATAGAAAATTTCTGAGATTTTGAGAAAAGATAGCGATTTTTTTTTGTTTTTTTTTACACAAACAACTGACATGCAGTCTTTCGCTGAAGATAATAAAGGCTGATGGTGCGGTTCACAGGTGCCATATTTATATCATGCGACACGTTTAATTGCCAGGCCTATAAATAGACATGATTTTACACAAGCTTCAGATGCTGGTCATGCACAAGAGGCGCTCCCCATAGTGTTATGCTAAACACAACGTAAAGTTCCCTTTGAAAGGGAACAGAAGTGTTTCTTTAGCTGTATTAAGCTATTATATCTATTTTCTTACTTTGCATCAAGGTGGCTGTTTATCAAGGGACTGATTATTAAACATCTCTCACGATCCCATCCTCTACAATCTCCATGGTCTCGTTTGTAAAGTCTTTAGCTTAATGTGAATTAACTGGGATTTTTTTTTTCTTATCTTAGGGTGCTCTATTAATTAAGGAATGAGAGAAAACATGGATGCTGTTTTTTAAAAAAATTTCTATCACAATGGAAGGATTTTTAGAAAAAAAAAAAAAAAGTTTGCACATACACTCATCCACTTTATTAGGAACACCAGTAAATTTTGCAGTTGTCTAATCAATAAATTGTGTGACAGCAGTGCAAAAATCATAGAGAAATAGGTCGAGAGCTTCAGTTAATGTTCACATCAAACATCAGAATGGAGAACAAACTGTGATCACTGTGACTTTAACCGTGGCATGGTTGTTGGTACCAGATGGGCTGGTTTGAGTACTGTTGCTCTCCTGGGATTTTCACACACAACAGTCTCTAGAGTTTACACAGAATGGTGCAAAAACATTGAGTGAGTGACAGGTCTGTGGGTGGAAATGCCTTGCTGATGACGGAAGTCAGAGGAAAATGGTCAGATTGGTTCAAGCTGCCAGGAAGCATACTCATATAATCACTCTTTACAACCGTGGTGAGCAGAAAAGCATCTCAGCAAAATAAACTATCAAACCTTGGGGTTGATGGGCTACAATAGCAGAAGACCACATTTACAGTGCATCCGGAAAGTATTCAGAGCAGAGAGAAATAGTTGGTATATATTGTAACCATAGTTTTGACAGGTATAGTTCAAAGGTCAAAAAGATACACATTCTAACTCTCTATATCTAGATCAAAGGTCATGATCATAAAAATATTAATAGTTATGTTAAATCTGGATCACATCCATTCGTTACCATACATGGTGCGGCCATGTGTTTTCCGCCCCACACACGTTGCACACATGTTCTTTCTAACACTCTGTGGTAGGTCATAAAAATATTAATAGTTATGTTAAATCTGGATCACATCCATTCGTGACCATACCTGGTACGACCATGTGTTTTCCACCCCACACACGTTGCACACATGGTCCTTCTAACACTCTGTGGTAGGTCATAAAAATATGTATAGTTATGTTAAATCTGGTTCCCATGCAATCCAGACACATATGTTCTCATAACTGGTATGGCCATGTGTTTTACGCCCCACACACATTGTACACATGGTCCTTCTAACACTCTGTGGTAGGTCATAAAAATATATATAGTTATGTTAAATCTGGTTCACATCCATTCGTTACCATACATGGTGCGGCCATGTGTTTTCCACCCACACAAGTTGCACACACATGTTCTTTCTTTTCACATAGAATATGAAACTCTCTGAGGTAGGTCATAAAAATATATATAGTTATGTTAAATCTGGTTCACATCTATTCGTGACAGAAACGTTACCATACATGGTACGGCCATGTGTATCCCACATCCAAACAAAAATATCACACACACACACACACACACACACAAACACACACGTGCACGTACAGACAAACGCATGCATACGAACCTGCTTATAAAAGTCGAGCATCCCTCTAGGTTTTATAATACTCTGTACTTAGAACAACGTGTGCGATCTTACAACATGGCTGATGTTTGTAATAACGCGCCGAAAAAAGCTCACCCTTTTTTGGGAAGAATAGAAAAAATGTTAGAACATGAAAGGATTCAATATTGGGTAATGTCAAACGGATGTACAGCCGGGTTTTTTTTTTCGATGCAGAAAAAGGAACCGTTTTGCTTTTCAAGTTCTCGGTCCCGGGACACACGATCTTTTCCTTTCATGTAGAATATGAAGCACTCTGAGTCAGACCTAGGTCAAAAGGTCAACAACGTAAAACCCCCATTCTGATGCATTCCCGAGCACAAACACACCCCACACACACACACTCGAATGCATACGAACCTGTTTATAAAGTCGAGCACTTCGAAAGTTTTAACATCGGAAAAGGTTTGACCGAATTTCCAGAGTCAGTTCTTCATTACTTCGAAAGTTTGAACATCGGCAAAGTTCAACAGAATTTCCAGAGTCTATCCTTCACTACTTCCAGACACCATGGATTTCTCGGCAGGTAAAAATTTGTATTTTAATCAATTAATAGTTAAATATAAATTGAAATACAATGTTTATGTAATTATCCAGTAGGCAATGATATTGATATAAACTTAGACCTAATCTAGTACAAAAATCATCATCCTTATCTGGTCATTATGTAATCTGGTACGATACTTTATCTAAAATGTAAATATTCATTACATTTATATTACAGTGCAAGACATGGATTTGAGAGACATTTGAATTGCAAAATCGTAATCGTATACTGTTCTGCTAGCAAAGCCGGATACTCTTTCTTTCAAACTAGCAAGACTCCCCACGAAAAAACGATTTACTTGTTTTTACATGACAACCACTATTATGGGGTTAAAAGTATCACCGGACTTTTAGGAACGAGTCATGTTTGTCATTTCTGCCATTCCGGGTTTGACGTTTTATGGAAACATAAATGCGCTTATAGCTGCAACGTTTGTCACGACTCCGATTGTTACAAACACCCTAAGAATGTTACTAAATGTCCAGAGTGTCAGAGACTGTGTAACTCACATTACTGTTTCGAGAGGCATAAAGCAAAGATTCAATCACGCAAAGGCGAATATTCTATGTGTGAAACGGGATTCTACTGCGATAAATGTAAACGTGTGATACGGGATAATCCTTCTAATCGTGAGAATCACGTATGCGCCCATTCGAAATGCATACTTTGTGGCCAAAAACTCGATGAGGATATCGAGCATAGATGTTTTATACAGAGGGCCAGGAAAGAAAGCGAAAATACAGATTATGTGTTTTACGATTTCGAGACTAGGCAGGAAACAGGAACACATGTAGCTAATTTCATATGCTGTATTGATTTTAAGGGTGAGGAGTGGGTGGCTGAAGGGGATGATTGCGTCAGTGCCTTCTTTAAAAAGTTTCGGTGTAATGCATACCACGGATACAAGTTTATAGCCCATAACGCAAGAGGGTTCGATTCATACCTTTTGTTAAACCATTTAGTGAAAGAAGGAATCACACCCGAAATCATAGCGCAAGGCGGTAAAATTTTGTGTTTCATCGATACCGCGTTTCGTCAGTCCTACATTGATAGTCTATCGTTCTTACCCATGAAATTGAGTAGCATCCCAAAAGCCATGGGTTTTTCGGAAAGCAAGAAAGGCTATTTTCCCCATTTCTGGAACACCGTAGAACATCAGGATTACGTAGGGCCGTATCCTGACCCTAAGTTTTACGGTGTAGATGGCATGATGCCTAAGGATAGAGAAGAATTCTTTAAGTGGTACAGAACGGTTTCTGACAAAGTCTTTGATTTCAAGAAAGAGATGGCGGAATACTGTGTGAACGATGTAGAAATTTTGAGAAAGGGTTGTATAGCTTTCAGACAAGAAATTCTGGATAGTACAAAGGTCGATCCTTTTAAATGCATAACGATCGCATCTGTGTGCATGAAAATCTTTAGAACCAACTTCCTGCGTAAAGACACTTTAGCTATTCCGCCGCTTGATAATTACATCACCACTCAGAAATCTTTCTCAACACCTTCCATACAATGGCTCGAATATGTTTCAAAAACGCAAAACCTACCCATTCGCCACGCGTTGAACGAAGGTGAAGTCAGGTTCGGTACCTATTACGTAGATGGTTACTGTGAGGAAGGGGAAAACCGTAAGGTTTTTGAGTTTCTTGGGTGTTTTTATCACGGCTGTGAAAAGTGTTTTCCCTCAATGACCCCGCATCCTCTTACCAAATCAAACGCAACCTTCGGAGATATCCGTCAAAAATCGATGGAGAGAATTAAGAATTTGCAAGACACTCTCAATTTGCAAGTCACTCTGATGTGGGAACACGAGTGGAATGAAATGAAGAAAAACGACAATCTCGTGCAAAATTTTCTAAAAGACTTTAACTTTCCTGAGCGTTTAAACCCTCGAGATGCTCTTTACGGCGGTCGAACAAACGCGTTAAACTTGCATTATGTAGCTCAACCTGGTGAGAGAATCGATTATTTCAACTTTACCTCGCTTTACCCATTCGTAAATAAGACAAAGACATACCCGATCGATCACCCTATCATCATTTATCGTGACTTTCAACCTCTGAAATATTACTTTGGTATCATTAGAGCAAAGGTATTACCACCTAGGGGTCTGTGGGCACCTGTTCTACCATTTCGTGTAAAAAGCAAACTCCTCTTTCCTCTATGTAGAACGTGTGCCGAACATCAGTTAAAACATTGTGATCATACGGCTCAGGAGAGAGCTCTTATCGGAACATGGGCATCTATCGAAATTGAGAAAGCCGTCGAAAAAGGTTACAAAATTCTAAAAGTGTTTGAAGTGTGGCACTTTCCTAAAAGGTCTGATAAGCTTTTTACGAGATATATTAAAATGTTCCTCAAGACCAAACAGGAAAGTTCAGGTTATCCGTCCTGGGTCGTTGATGAATCATCTAAACGTGAGTACATTCGCAAATATAAGGAGAACGAAGGGATTACGTTGGATCCGAAATTTATCACTGTTAATCCTGCAAAAAGATCTGTGGCTAAACTCGCACTAAATTCGTTGTGGGGTAAGATGTGTCAAAGACCAGACAGATCGAACACGACCTTAATTCGAGATCCTGCCGAGTTTTTACAGTTCATGTTCTCCGATATTTATAATGTGAGTCAGTTCTCTTTTTTGAATGAGGAGGTGGTGATGGTACAGTGGCGTTACGCAGACGAGAGATTGATTAAACCGCTAAACGCTAATGTATTCATCGGCATTTTCACTACAGCGTACGCTAGGCTTGAGCTGTACAATTTGATGGATCGATTGGATCAGCGTTGTTTGTACACAGACACAGATAGCGTCATTTTTAAAAGTAAGGAAGGTGACTGGATGCCACCCTTAAGCGATTACTTGGGTGGTCTTACCAGCGAACTAGATGATGGCGATCAAATCGTGGAATTTGTAAGCGCAGGTCCTAAAACCTACGGTTACAAAACCATGAAAGGAAAAACAACCATGAAAGCTAAAGGCATTACTTTAAATTGTATCAATTCTGAAATTGTCAATTTGAAATCACTAACAGAACTGGTGGACGAGTGAGTGAAAAATCCGGATCATACAGGTCATCTCGTAACCACGCATAACCAAATCGTGAGAGATAAAAAGGGGTTTCATTTGAGAAACAAATCACAGTTGAAAAGGTTCAGGGTTGTGTACGATAAGCGTGTTTTATTATCTGATTTTACAACTCTCCCTTACGGATATTAAGACTATTCTTGTATATATGTGTATATAGTTTCTGTTGATGTGTTTTGTAAAGGAAAATATGAACGTGACTGCTTTTGACGCTAGGATGCAACTTCCCTTTTCATGTATCGTATGTGGACCGAGTAATAGTGGAAAATCTTATTTTATCAAAATGTTGTTGGAAAACTGTAAAGAGGCTATGTCGGTTGTTCCGGAAAACATTGTCTGGTGTTATACGTGTTGGCAGCCTCTGTATGATGAATTATTGACCAGAATAAAAATACATTTTCTTCAAGGAATCCCTGATTCTTTGTGTGATGACGAACTATTTCCTCCAAATAAAAAAAACTTGTTGGTAATCGATGACTTGATGGAATCCGCCAGTAAAAATGATGAAGTAGAAAAGGCTTTTACAAAATACACACACCACAGAAATCTGAGCGTCATCTACCTCGTTCAAAACTTGTTTTTTCAAGGAAAGACCAGTAGAACAATCAACCTGAACACCAACTACATGGTTCTTTTTAAAAACCCTAGAGATAAATTACAGATCAGCATACTGGCTCGTCAAATGTATCCGGGTAACAGCAAGTATTTTTTAGAATGCTTTCTCGATGCCGTCTCTAGACCTTACGGGTATTTATCTGTTGACCTGAAAGCACAAACGCCAGAAGAACTTCGTCTCCGTTCAGGGTTGTTTCCGGGGGAGAAACCGGTTGTGTATGTTCCGAAGAAGAAGAAAAAACTTTAAAGTATCGACAACAAATGTCTGAGCGATTGGAAAAAAAACTCCCATTGCTGAATTCATTACACAGGTCTCCATCCCGAAGGAGAAAGGATATATTACGCGATGCGCCCACAGATCTCATCCTGAGCATATGTGAACTAGCTTTAAACGTGCTCAGAGGAAACATACCACTGACGACAAAACAGTATCGGGTTTTAAAAAAACAAAAAAAATGGATCAAGCTATTTGCTGATAAAAGAGCTTCCGTTGAAAGAAAAAGGACAGTTATTAATCAGTCCGGAGGATTTCTTCTGCCTTTGCTCAGTGTAGCCATTCCTTTTATAAGCAGCTTAATCGCGTCCCGCAACAATTAACATGGAGACTGCTGAGAAAATGTATTTAGTCCCTCAACATCAGATCGATAAACTTAGAAACATCGCTGCGGAGAAGGAAACCATAAGAAAGACTGTTGAAAACAACTTGGACGATGCAATACATGGTATTTTATCAAGGACTGATCTGAACGAATACGATAAGGCGAAACTCTATGCGTCTGTGCTGCAAAATTTTTTAAACTTGGTTAAAATAGGAGAGCAGGAAACCGCTCAACTGACCCTGTCTCTACCTAAAATATCGGAAAGCAAAACGGAAGCAGCGGTGACCGAACCTCCCAAAGACGAGATCGTGCAAGAGGTCCTCGCTAACATTTCTGCTAGAAACAAAAGAAACGCTTCGTACGTTATGGAAAAACTTTTAAAAGCCGGGGCTGCGTGGAATGATAGCGGTGAATTTATTTTTAAAGGAAACACTATCAAAGGATCTCACATGGTGGATTTGCTTAAAAATCTCACGGCCCCTCATCGAGTATCCGACGAACGGAGGCCTTTAGGTTGGAAAGAGTTCTTACAGACAGTAGCCAACCTAAATATACCCTTTTCAGCAATACCTAATGGCGGTGTTCGACGCAAAATATCTGACATAAAAAGATCTAAAGATATCTCTCATCTTGTTTCCCCATCTAAAAGCAAAGACTACGATTCTGAGCCAGTTTTCAAATCCCCCATTTTTAACTGTTCTGACTGGTTTGGTTTTTGAAAATGACGAGGGACAAAGAATGTTATGATATGTTAACCCTTTATTTCAATAAAATAACTTTTGTTTAACATTTTTCTTGTGAAGCATCGTCATTTAACATTCCACTACATATGTAAATGAAACATATCTAGAGAGTTAACACATTGTACACATGTAATTGAATGCTTTTTATTTACTCTAGGGTACATTTTTTTAAAGAATGACACAACAGTGTTATCATTTCTAATTAAATCTTTGCTATACATAGACATAATACGGTTAAATGAATAACATTTACCTTTGTGACACAGAAAAAACACACAGTGTTGCCCACAGCAAACCGACGTAAAGTTTTAAACTTGTACAGGGTTATATTTTATTTTGCAACAGTTCTTTGTCAAAAAATAATGAATCAATCGAGGAAAGAGGGTTTCCGTACGAGTCAAAAAATTCTCCTGTGTTTTCGTCATTAAGGCATAACGCTAGCCAGTGCTCACCCGGCATGTGTCTCGGATGTGTGTTTACGATGAATAAAGCTGGAAACTTTCTCAGAGTACTTGTAGGTAGCTCGTCACTGGCCATCACGCCATGAAATATTTTATCTATTTCAGGACAACTTCTCATAACCTCCGTTAGTTCTCTGGTATCCATGAGTTACTGGTAATCGATGAGCACGTTTCTTCGATTGTTTATTTCTAGAATGCTGTCAAAACTGGCGTACACGATTAGATTCACTGTGATCGGCAGTGGTTGACGAAATCTGAGTTCCAATCGCATATTGCCTGATTTTATTAATGACAAATGTTGCCCACAATCATCATCGGGATTCAGGTTGAAAGCGAATAAAGTATATCCGTTCAGGTACTCTTCTCTGTTTATCGACAGTGCCTGATCTTTCAGCTGTTTTCCTGATGCTATAATTAAAGAATGGAATTCACGGACCACGTTACCGGACTGAAAAACAGGCTGAAACGGCTTTGCAGTATATTGCGTACCATCTACGTACAGCGCGATAAACTCTGCATCATAATGTTTAAAATTAAAAGGGTTTTTATTGTAAGACCCGCTGAAGGCATCGTTGTCTACCATCCCAAAGATTATGGTTTTAGGTAAGGGACCGAGGAAAAGGTTCTCTTGTGAACAAATGCGGCTCCCTGCAGCTAGACTGAAGGTCTTCAAACAGACTCTTTCGATCGGATACTTGGCTGTGGCGGTGAGAAGTGCTTGTCCGTGACCGATTTTTACAGACGGTGAGACGGTTACTTTCTTCACAAAAAGAGAAGCGTTGAGTATTTTCAGATAGAAATTTGCATTTCCTTCCTTCATCAAACAGAATTCAGCTTTGCTGCGAACCATTTTATTCCTCAAATCGATCCCGTTCAGTAAAAGTTTATCCTGAAAAAATATATCCGAGTGAATGTGTCCAATCAGGTCGAAGGTGTTGCTTTCAACACTGAAACTGGCCCTTTTTTTGAGGCCTTCGTTTCGTACATCCGGGTCTGTGGCGTCCATATGCCCAGCTGTGTCTTTGTAGAATAGCCCGGTGCAAAATTGTGTTTCCAGTGTATCTTTTCCATAGTTGATAAGACTTTCAAAGGTAGCACGGTATGGGTATGTACTGCTAGATTGAGAAATAAGACGATCCCCGAGCATGACATCCACTTGTGAAAAAAGTGAGGGTAGTTAACGACCCTGACCTTTGCATCATTAGCTATATTGGAACCGTTCACGATTTTACAGGTCAGATGTAAAAAAGTGTTGTTCAAGTCGAGGTAATCCTCCCCGTTTCCAGCCACGTAGAACTCCAGGGGCCCGTTGTCCGTAAGAGCGGAAAGTGGTGGTATTTCGACATAAGTGTACTTTTCGATACTCGTTTGGGTAAAAGGTAATGTGAAAATATCCAATTCTGTCTTGGTACACTCTGAGGATAGACTGTGTAAGAACGTCATGATGTTAGAAAATGTTCAGCCAATTTCTCTTGTGAGAGATGTAAGGGTGCCTGTTGCCTCTCTGCTCGGTCTTTTTCACACTGTTCTTGATTTTAGTAACCTTACGTCTTTTATTAGGAACCACATGTCAATGCCCTGGGAGCCTTTTAGATTTTTTACACGCAATCAACACAAGCCCGGATCCGTCTTGATTCTGAGCTTGTGTCTTGCTCATAATGTTGTTGAATACGTCACTTAGGAACCCTTTAGCAGCTGTTTTTAAATGAGGCTTTGCAATAGCAAAACCCCTTTTGAGGAACGGAACCGCCATTCTAAAAAGACCCTTGAACAGTCCTCCTAGCCCCGACCCATACATGGTGACCATTTCCAGCCTGGTGGACATAATAATCCACGTAGGTCTGCGGATGAACGTAGCCCCTATCCATCATTTTACATACGGAACGAATGTTTAGCGGGTCTAAAGTGTAGTTTAGCAATAAATTTCCCGTAACTAAAAGGTATAGGCTTGTTCTGATCCGTTTTGACTTCGATTACTATATCGGTAATGTGGTTCTTGGTGAGAGGTACGTAATGCAACTTATCATAAGTAATTGTGACGACTTTGTTGTTTTCACCCGTTATATGTACGCATCTCAGTAACGGAGCAAAACTGTCACCAACTCGTTGATGCTCGATAACGTCTGTATATACATACATCGTATAAAAGCCTGCGTGAATATCAGAGGGGTTAGGCGCTTCTGGTTCTCGGGCCGTTATCGGAACACCGGGGTTCATACCGAGCATATATGCTAATTTTCCATTAGCTTTGGACGCAAAATGTTTTTGGGATACAATGCGTATTTTATTTTTCATAGGGTTATAGAATAGCTCTATTCCGAGCTCCAATTTCTTTATGTTGTTGTTGATTTCACTAACCACTTCATCGATATTTTTATAATATCCTGGAGTGATATTAAAGTTACTGTTTTGTATTCTCTTTCCATCCCTCTGAATAATATGACACATACTCTCTTCCTCTGTTAACGAGTACCAACTCTGGATATATTGAACCTCTGTGAGCGATACTTCCCATATTCCGTTCAAATCGATTGGTTTGGCGAATTTAGTAGTGTAATGCGCGATCTTATTATTAGGGTAAATATCCAAAGACGCGTTGCTTGGAAGGGTCACAAAGAATCCACACTCTTCCATGGTTTAATGAGTATAGTTTTCAGTTTTGTTCACAGCGATCCTTTTGTTATATACAACGTCTTCGACCGGAACCCACGAATTAAATTTATCGGGCCAACCCACCCATTTCACCAGGCAGATTTTTTTCTGGTTTCGGGTCTTTTCAGACAAGATTTTCTCAATTTTAAACGTCTTGTCCTTACCGATAATGATCTTTTGTAGCTCGGGTTCATAAAATGTTCCGTCAATTTTTTCACCATCATAGTCTTGTAATTTATACACTGGGGGTTCTCTCGATATCCGTTCGGAGATTGTAAAATATTCATCCGTAAAGTTTTGCTCGTATCCTTTCTCAAACTGTCTTTTTAAACGAGAAATTCTAACGATATCACCAACTTTAAACTTGAAATTTAGTTTCTTTAATTTAGGTGTGAACAGTCCGTAGAGGGTTTTAAATACTCTGAAGGAATTGGATTCGTTGACCTCGGCAGGTTTCATTTTGATGCTGGAATGGTAATTGTGATTGTACGCTTGAATCAAATCCTGAACTATGTCGATGTATTTTCTCGTGTTAAAAGTGGTAAAATATCTTCACATCCTGGTCTTTAGCATTCTGTTGAACCTTTCACACACCGATGCTTTTTGCCCTGTACCCGTAGCAAAGTGAATAATGTCATGTTTTTTCATTAATGTTTGAAAATTTTTGTTAAAAAACTCCTTCCCTTGATCAGTTTGTAGTTTTCTGGGGACCCTACCTTCATTTAGAATGAAATCAAAAGCTTTAGTTACTTCGATTCCGGTCTTATTTCGTAACACACGTACCCAGGCATATTTGGATAAAATATCTACACACGTGATCATAAATTTCGCATTGTCGTTACTCTCTGACAAGTTGCTCATATCGACTAAATCAGCTTGCCATTGTTCATCGATGTTCTTCACAAAAACCTTGTTTCTTTTAAACTTTGTAGATACTGGTTTATGTAGACTGTATGCATCCTGCTCTGCTAACCAGTTTTTTATTTCAGTATCATTAGCTCTTTTACCTATTTCCTCAACAATAGCTCTTTACAAATTCTCAACGCCACCGTACGAACCAGGTTCTGACGGTGTATAATATATATTCTTCATCAATCGTTCAGTCATTTCGAGTGTCAAGGCAAGAATGATCAAACACCAGTGTAGATTAAGCATTTATCTCAGAACACGTGAGTAAGGTATTACATATTCAATCAAAGTAACATTTTCCATTCTAAACACACGCAGGTTTAGATACATGTTTAGTTTACATTCAAATGTTTCAGCAATACATATAAAAACTTGTTACACACCTATGTGTTAAGGACACACGCTATTTACGAATGTCTTCAGCATTTTTGTTTTAATCGGCTTCAGCCTTCTCTCGCAGTCAGAATAGACGTGGCTTGTTTTGAGGTTTCCCATGTATGCGACGGTTCAGCAGGTTCCAGAGATGAGTGAAAGGTCCAGTAATCTACGACGTCTTCGCACACTTGCTCGTTGAAAACGTCTTTGGTTTTCTCCTTGACCTTGTTCAGCACGGTTTTGATGTGAGGCTCGTCTCGCCATTCACACACGGTGGCTTCAGCGATACCTTGAATTTTTTCCAGGGAAGGAGTGTGTTTGATTCCACACAGTTTCAGACCTCTTGCCAATGTGTATTTGAACCACGGTTTAAACAGTTTTTTCAGCAATCTGTAGGTGTTTAGGTGTAGATAATACTCTTCAGGATCGAACAAACACGCGTGTTGGAGTTGACTCGGGTGATCGATCGCGCAGCCGTGACAGTTGTCCTTCAGATCTTGTTGGATAACTCTGTCCAGCAGTTCCCCCGTAACAGCACGTATGATGGTTAGCACAGTGTTGATTATACACCTGTCGGCTTCATCGTTCGTTGTCAGATAGGTTAGATTTCTTTTTCCTAGGTTTTCACCGTCTTCAAAACCCGAACTGGTCACATCATCATCATCATCATCATCATCATCATCATCAGCATACAGGGTTGCATCAGAGGTGTAGAAAACGGGGTTGATTTCACAAGACATATTGCTGGTTGACGTTCAGAATACTTTGACTCGATATGTAATTAGACTCATTTATATAGCGTGTGGGGAGGAGTCTTGGGGGAGGTGGAGTTTCTGATCAAGAATAGTATATTGACGATCTCAGAATAAGACTTCTTCTAGCCTTACTTTTATTTGCATCATTTCTTTGTCTCTTCCAGTTTTTTGGAATAATTCATCGATTTGCCGGAAGTAGCATTGCAGATCGTGCCAGCTGGTTCGGTCATACCTCACTTCACAATTCTCTTTGTTATCAGGGGCGTTGTCACCGGTTAATACAGCAGCACAGTGCAGTGAAACTTGGTTCTTGGAGAAATTTGTTGCTCTGATACAGTATTTGCATTGAAGAGACATACTGTTCCATTTACGTCTGTACGCATCCGGGGAAAAGAAATCCATTCTAACAATGTAGTCAAAATCCTTGCACCATTTTCTGAACTTTTTCCAGTCACCTTTGTTAAAAGTTACGTTCTCTGTAGCATGGCTCCAGTGGATGTGTCCCGGGACTGAGAACTTGAAAAGCAAAACGGTTCCTTTTTCTGCATCGAAAAAAAACCCGGCTGTACATCCGTTTGACATTACCCAATATTGAATCTTTTCATGTTCTAACATTTTTTCTATTCTTCCCAAAAAAGGGTGAGCTTTTTTCGGCGCGTTAGGACAAACATCAGCCATGTTGTAAGATCTCACACGTTGTTCTAAGTACAGAGTACTATAAAACCTAGAGGGATGCTCGACTTTTATAAGCAGTTTCGTATGCATGCGTTTGTCTGTACGTGCACGTGTGTGTTTGTGTGTGTGTGTGTGTGTGTGTGTGTGTGTGTGTGTGTGTGTGTGATATTTTTGTTTGGATGTGGGATACACATGGCCGTACCATGTATGGTAACGTTTCTGTCACGAATGGATGTGAACCAGATTTAACATAACTATATATATTTTTATGACCTACCTCAGAGAGTTTCATATTCTATGTGAAAAGAAAGAACATGTGTGTGCAACTTGTGTGGGTGGAAAACACATGGCCGCACCATGTATGGTAACGAATGGATGTGAACCAGATTTAACATAACTATATATATTTTTATGACCTACCACAGAGTGTTAGAAGGACCATGTGTACAACGTGTGTGGGGCGTAAAACACATGGCCGTACCAGTTATGAGAACATATGTGTCTGGAATGCATGGGAACCAGATTTAACATAACTATACATATTTTTATGACCTACCACAGAGTGTTAGAAGGACCATGTGTGCAACGTGTGTGGGGCGGAAAACACATGGCCGTACCAGGTATGGTCACGAATGGATGTGAACCAGATTTAACATAACTATTAATATTTTTATGACCTACCACAGAGTGTTAGAAAGAACATGTGTGCAACGTGTGTGGGGCGGAAAACACATGGCCGCACCATGTATGGTAACGAATGGATGTGATCCAGATTTAACATAACTATTAATATTTTTATGATCATGACCTTTGATCTAGATATAGAGAGTTAGAATGTGTATCTTTTTGACCTTTGACCTATACCTGTCAAAACTATGGTTACAATATATACCAACTATTTCTCTCTCAGAGCGTTTCACTTTTCCCACATTTTGTTATGTTACAGCCTTATACCAAAATGGATTAAATTCATTATTTACCTCAAAATTCTACAAACAATACCCCATAATGACAACATGAAAGAAGTTTGTTTGAAATCTTTGCAAATTTATTAAAAATAAATAACAAAAAAAGCACATGTACATAAGTATTCAGCCTTTGCCATGACACTCAAAATTGATCTCAGGTGCAGCCGAGAACAAGAATCTGAAGCCATCATGGGTGCAGGCTCATCAGTTTGAGTCATGATGGACTCAGATTTTTGTTCTTGGCTGATAGGAGTGGAACCTGATATGGTCTTCTGCTATTGTAGCTCATCTACCTCAAGGTTTGATTTGTTGTGTTCTGAGATGCTTTTCTGCTCACGGTTGCTTTACACTCAAAGTAAACTTGAGTTACTATAGACTGCCTGTCAGCTCAGACCTGTCTGGTCATTCTCATCTGATCTCCCTCATCAAAAATCTGCAGACCCTATGCACACAATGTTTTTTTTTTTTTTTTTTTTTGCACAATTCTGTGTAAACTCTAGAGACTGTTGTGTGTGAAAATCCCAGGAGATCAGCAGTTTATAAAGTATTCAAACCAGCCCATCTGGCATCAACAACCATATCACAGTTAAAGTCACAGAGATCATGCTTTTTCCACATTTTGATGTTTGATGTGGACATTAACTGCAGCTCTTGGCCTGTATCTGCATGATTTTATGCATTGTGCTGCTGCTACATGATTGGATAACTGCATAAATGAGGTGTATAGGCGCCCCTAATGAAGTGGATGGTGAGTGCATCTCAACTCTAGTGCTGCTAGATACAAAAACAGGACCGGACGTTTTTGGACACACAGTATAAAGTAATGACAGATTATCCACCTGCTTTCCTCTCAAAATTCTGGTATCGTGATAACCCTAGTCAATATTCATGCATCATTTTTAGCTCAGCACATACTGCCTGTCACAGCATGACCCCTGTTTGGCAACGTGAGGTCCCTTTTTAGCAATCGCTAGTCCCAAATTTGCCATTCTTTATTTCAGTCTAGTGAAGAGAGAGGCTGGTGTTATAAATTACAGAATATATAAAAGCCAAAATGAATAAATTGGTAGACTGTATGTTACAGATACAAAAGCAAGAAGAAAAGGAGACCACAGTAACCTCAATGACAGTGTAACATTCTAGGACTAATATGGAACTCAAATCCTCAAAAAGTTATTTTTTGTCATATGTACTTTGTATATTTCACAGTGAAATATTTAGTAGTCTGTATTTATAATTTTATATTGTCCCCTGTGATGGGTTGGCACCCCGTCCAGGTTGTCCCCCACCTCGTGCCCTGAGTCCCCTGGTATAGGCTGCAGGCTCCCCGCAACCCTGTGTAAGTGGTACAGAAAATGGATGCATGGATGGATGGATGTTGTTCCATCAGTTCAATCATTTTACTTGAAAATAAAACATGCTAACTTAGCTTTTATTATTTGGTTTATCACCAAATACAACAGTTTAAATAACAATATTATTGTGTGAGTGCTGACAAATGAAAAGGCAGTACTTAAAATCTCTGAATTCTGTTGAGTCAATAGAAAACTCAGATGAATTTGAATGAATTAAGAAAAGTCACAATTTATTGCATATATTTCAATATTCAGTCATATGAATACATGCTTCATAATGACCTTCATAATTAAAATTAAATCACAAATCAAATTTCATCTGATAACCATCCAAATACATTTCACACATGATTAAGACCTGCCTGGAGGGAAAGTACTTATAGCATTAAGGTGACCAGCTCAGACCTACAACCTAAACATTGACTTTAGGTTTAAAAAACAAACAAACAATCAAACAAACAAACAAAACACTTTTTGCACAGCATTGTGTATATATAATCAACTACTATAACTATAACAAGGATGACCATAAGGTTCTACAACTGTATATGTGACATGGAATCATTTAATTATTTATTTTTCATCAGTGTAAATAATTATCAGTGGACACGGTAGAAACTGCATACTGCCTTAAAATTTACTGCTAGTACAAGCCAAGAAAAAAATAAGTAAAGCAATAAAACATTAAAAACTTGACAGATTATTTTTTCTATTAACTAAATGACAAAGTACATCACATGAATGTTTTAGCAAAAATCTGAAGGAAAGTATTATATAAAAAAATATAATTTTGTTGAAAATGCAGTTCTCTAATCAAATCAAAACACTATATGGTAAAAATGAATGTACTTACATATAATTTTTTTATATATGGGTGAGTCAAAGGAAAACCTTAAAAAGTGCAACATAAATTAGAGAAACAGAGTGTACACAGCTTTACTTTACATGAGTCATCAACAATCATTCACAGGCCACAGCGAGGACTTAGAAAAATTATACACATTTTGCGACAACACTGCAAAAAAAAAAAGAAAGAAAAAAAAGGTATTCATTCAACTCCCGTTCATTTAATAAAATAAAAACATATTTAACTGTGGGTGTAGTAAAGTACTGTGTTGGTAGTGGAGGACTATGACAATGGCCATTCTTTATAAATGTACACTCACCGTGAACTTTATTAGGAACACCTGCACACCTGCTCATTCGTGCAGTTATCTAACCAGCCAATCATGTGGCAGCATCACAAAGCAAAATAAATAAATAAAATCATGCAGGTCAAGAGCTTCAGTTAATGTTCACGTCAAACATCAGAATGGGGATGGCATGGCTCCATGATATTACTATAACTGCTGCTCTCCTGGGATTTTCAAACACACACCCATGCACACACACACACACACACACACACACACACACACACACACACACACACACAACAGTTTCTAGAGTTTACACAAAATGGTGCAAAAAACAAAAAACATCATGTGAGGGGAGGGTCTGCAGACTGAAACATGTTATTGATGTGAGGCATCAGAGGGGAAGGACCAGACTGGTCTGAGCTGACAGGAAGTCTATAGTAACTCAAATAAGCACTCTTTACATCCATGGTGAGCAGAAAATTCAATTCAATTGGATTCTATAGCGCTTTTAACAATTGACATTGTCACAAAGCAGCATTACAGAAATATATAAATTCTAAATATATATTTTACATTTATAAATTTATCCCTAGGAGAAAATCCCCCAAGAAAAGCATCCTACAATGCACAACACATCAAACCTTGAGATGGATGAGCTACAACAGCAGAAGACCACATTGGGTTCCACTCCTATCAGACAAGTACAAGGATCTGAGGCTCTCTTCGACAAAACTGGACAGTTGAAGACTGAAAAAAGGCCAGATTACTTTTCTAATCTTCAGCTGTCCAGTTAGAGTGAGTCTGTGTCCATGAGAGCCTCAGATCCTTGTACTTCTCTGATAGGAGTGGAACCCAATGTGGTATTCTGCTGTTGTAGACCATCCAGCATAAGGTCGATATATTGTGCATGCTGAGATGGTTTTCTGCTCACCACAGTTGTAAAGAGTGATTATTTTAGTTACTACATCCTTCCTGGCAGCTCAAACCAATCCTATTTATTTTCCTCTGATCTCTCTTATCAATGCGTTTCCACCCACAGAACTGTCGCTCACCCAATGTTTTTTGCACCATTCTGTGTAAATGCTAGAGACTGTTGTGTGAGAAAATCCCAGGAGTTCAGCAGTTTCTGAAATACTCAAACCAGCCAATCTGACACCAACAATCAACAACCAAGTAAATTAACTGAAGCTCTTGGCCTGTATCTGCATGACTTTATGCATTGGACTGCTGTTACATGATTGAATTATTGGATAACTGCATAAATGAGCCGGGTGTTACTATGAAACTGGATGGTGATTATCAGAAAGAAAAGGACAAATTATTGGCCTGCATCAAGCAAAGAAAACAACTAAGGAGGTTGTTGAAATGCCTGGAATTGGGTAAAGAACTGTCCAATGCATTATTAAAGCCTGGAAGGAGAGTGGTGAACTGTTAACTTTGCAGAAGAAATGTGCTGGGAAAAAATCTAGAATGATGTTGATCTTTAAAATGCTTGGTGAAGTCACATCGTAAATAAAAAAAATCAACAGTAGTACTCATGGCTATGTTTAACAGTGATAGTAAGAGCGGTTAGGACTAAAAACCTGTGTGGCCACAAGAAAGCCACTTGTTAGTGAGGTTAATCGGGGAAAAAAAACGACTTCCATTTGCTAGGGAGCATAAAGATTGGACTGTGAAGTGATGGAAAAAGGTCATGTGGTTTGATTAGTCCAGATTTACCCTGTTTCAAAGTGATGGGTGCGTCAGGGTAAGAAGGGAAGCACATGAAGCGATGCATCCATCATGCCTACTGTACAAGCCTCTGGAGGCAGTGTTATGATTGGGGGTTGGTCAGGTCTGGGCTAAGCAACACTATGCAGCAATAAAATGAAGACAGCTGAGTACCTGAATGGCACAGGCATATTCCAGGACGATCATGCCAAGATTCATCAAGCTCAATTGTACTTAAATTGAGTGGTTGAGAGAGCAGGAGGAATCATTTTCACACATTATTTGGCCACCACAGAGTCCTGAGTTTAACCCCATTGAAAGTCTTTGGGATGTGCTGGACAATACTTTACGGAAATGTTCGATTCTCCTGTCCTCAATACAAGATCTCAGCCAAAAAGTAATGCAACTCTGGATGGAAATAAATGTTACGACGTTGCACAAGATTGCTGAAACAATGCCATGACGAATGCATGCCGTACCAACAGGGGCACTACAACAGCAAATGCAAAGCAGGGACTACTACTTTCATATTGTACCCTAGTGGTTTTAATTGGCAGCGTGCAGTTCAGAATTAGGACAAACATTAAAAGATAATACTCAGGACATTTCAATGTTATCATTAATATCTCATTTTCACGATTCTTTATAACTACATAATTATCTGCAGCCTGCCTTGTACCGTGGCTTGTGAGAAATCCCAAAACTGACCTGACTCTACACGATTACGGTAATATTAGTATTACCGTAATACTGAGCCTTTTTAAAGTATTGTTCTCCGAATACAGTGATTTTTGTGCTCATAAACACAAATTATGCATTAATTTCTGATACATTTCATAACATTTATAACAAACTCAATACAACAACGTCCTCTAACTCTACAGAGGTGTTTGGTCAGTGGTCACTCTTTTCCCTATAATCTGCTAATTTTTTCTATATAGCAGCAGCACAGTATTGTGATTGATAGGTCTAAATCTCATTAGTTCTTGACACAACAAGCTTTTCAGCCAAATAATTCCACTCTTTTTATTTTTTACACTTTAACAAACATATAGCTCATCCTGATTGGTGGTTTTCACACCCTATGAGGTTGCTCTATAACTGCACATTCCCATTGGTGCTTGTTTGAAGAGCCCTCCCTTCTTTTTACATGCTCATGAAAACAATGAAGGATCATACCAAGTTCTGTACTTTTTCATTGTATAAATCTAAAACAGAACGCTAGTGTTGGTAGTTTATAAACTGCATTCTGTTGCATAATTTATAAAGGGCCTAAAAAATGTATAATTTAAATAACACAATTTTTTATTTAAAAAAAACGACAGCAAAGGTTCTGTTTGACATTTTAAATTTGTTTTAAAAACTGCTACATTATTTCTTTTACACTGCCTCCACGTAGTTGACAAATTTTTATTACCAATTTACAGCATTTGAATTAATCAAGAAAAAAATGGGTGATTATTATAATAATGTATAAAATTTGGATGCGTTTGGTAGGTTTTGATTAAAAACAAAACCTTGTAGAAATTGCTGCATATAACCTAAATGCTGGTAAATACCTGTCCCAATTTGTTCATGTTTTAAACATGTATACTAAGTGGTCCATTTACAGAAAACCTTTCAGAACAATTTACACTATACTAATAATACTAATAAATACACACACACACACACAAACATTCTCAAAAGTTGTGTACATTTTGTCTGGTTTTCCTGTTCTGAGAATTAATATGAATTAGACAAAAATTTATCTCAACGTATTTGAACGCCCAAGTGGCTTCTTTTGTTTAAGCTATGATTGACCACTGTGCATTGTGTAGATCTTCTGCAGATACTAAGACTTTTACAGGTAAAAAGATGTGGAAATGATCTCAATTTTTATTATTTTTTTATTTTTTACAGAGGCCTTGTTTAAGCAATAGAGTTTTAATTATGTACAATCTCTGTGTGATGCCTACAAATGTATTGTCACAACTGTTAAGTTGTTTTGTGTATTGGCCTGTATAAAAGGAACAATTTGAATGTATTTTTGCGATGGATTTGATTAGTATTTTTGAGGGTGCAATAGGTGGCAATCCTGGGTTTGAAAATCCCAGGAGAGCAGCAGTTATAGCAATTGTGCCACAAGGGGGACACAAGTTCACTTATTATTGCATGCTATTACAATGTACATGTTTTCCTATACCCTTACAGTATATTTATTCAAGTTACCCATTATATGATGGACAAATTGTGGCCATTACACCACCAACAGTAGCCTTAACTGTTGACACAAAGAAGGTTGGGTCCATGGATTCATGCTGTTGATGCCAAATTCTGACTCCATTTGCATGTTTTGCATGCCTGACCAGGCAATGTTCAATATCCAATCCTTAACTGTGCAGTTTCAGTGGGCCTATGAACACTGTAGCCTCTTGGCTGACAGGAGTGAACCTGATGTAGTCTTCTGCTGCTGTAGCCCAGCCACCTCAAGGTTTGATTTGGTGTACATTCTGAGATGCTTTTTGTTGTAAAGAGTGGATACTGGAGTTACTGTCTTCCCATCAGTTTGAACCAGTCTAGAAGGCCATCCTTTCAATATATTAATTATTTAATTTGAGCTAAAAATTTCTAAAATTCCTTCTGGTGTTACCTTATCAAATACCTCCTTAAAAGCCCTTACAGAATAATACTGTTGTCTAATGACTTTAAGCAGAAAAGTTCATTAAAATGTGCTTGAAAGTCAGAGGGTTCCTACATGACCGACAAATTGATGCATCTTCACCCATTAATTAAAACATTGTGTATACACAGTCTGAGCCCAACAATTTTTAAAACAGAAATGTTCTGTCAATAACAGCATTAATTCCATGCAGTTTGTTATCCTCATGTTCATCTCATTTCACTTGCTACTGGTTTACAATATAGGAGTTCAGGATCAGTCAGAGGTCTGATGATGGTATAAGGCACTCACTGGTTTTCATTCCAAGGGCCTTTTAGCAGCCTAGACTGCTATTACCAGACTGCCACACTGGCCTGGTACTCAACAAAAGTGAATGTTGTAGTCCTTTTTCTGTAAATATATATATGCCTTTAGAGAGCGCGCATGCACGAGACTGCACTCTTGTATATGGACAGGCACCTTTGTTTGTTTTGGTTCTCCCCCTGTTTAAGCATTGGTTGATGTTCGAGGGTGTGTCTTGATTTACTCCAGCTGTCTGTGTTTAGTTTGATTGTGTTTGCTATTTAAAGCTCTCATGTTACGTTGCACTTCGCTCAGTAACTAACTAAGTCTAAGTACATGTAAGTGTTAAGTACATGTAAGTACATGTAAGTGTTAGCCACCTCGATGTTAAGTGGTCGTGTTCTCGTGTCCTTTTTATGTTTCATGCCTTGAATCCCACTTCATGTCTAAGACCGCGTATCGCTGCTCATGTTTATTGACCTTGTGTTCGAGCAATAAAGATGTTGATCTGCACCTGCTCCTGCCTCACCTCCCTGTATCGTAACTATATATATATATATATATATATATATATATATATATATATATATATATATATATATATATATATATATATACTTTGGATAAAATACTAACTATTATGGGGTGATCTGTTTTCAAGGTTTCAAGGGCTTGTATGCAAGATTTAGAATCTGTACTAATGAATGAATTCTGTTGTGCATGTTCAGCGTATTGCAGGGCTAAAAGCAAAGCATGGCCTCAGCTGTAAACAGCTTTGTCCTGGAATCCAGATGCCGTGGTGCTGGTGTTTAACTGCTAGTGCAGCAGATACATGATTGTCCTCTTTTGATCTGCCCATGTATATAGGAGTGTGATGGGTAAAGCTGCTTCTTATGTCAAACTACTTAAAGAAACTACTGCTGGTACACAACTGGGTAAATCATTAACTTTTTATTGCAAGAAATGTCCAAGATAATATTAATTTTTTTAGATCCCATGGGGGAATGGAGTAGAGATGTGTTAAGATGTCAAGATTAACATTCAAGTTTTCTAAATGGGGTCTTACACATAGCCCAAAATGACAGATGTACTTGGGTCTGGACTAATTTAAATGTGGATGCTGGAGAGTAGGCTGGATTTTGTTGGTTTGTCTTGACTTGGTTGTATACTGAAGGGCCAGTTTCAGGTGTCCATTGTTCATTGAAGGTTCACAAGACTTCAACATGTAGGCTCTGAAAAGGAGAGGTTATAAACGGGAAAGATCCTGGCAATTTTTTTTTAATGTCAAGGGGTTCTTTTTTTTTTTTTTTTGACACACCACGTCAAAAACTGGCGGACCAATTACATTTGTGCTTTTGTTCACGTGCCCGGGGCAAGGATATTTCCCTGAGGTACTCCCAGTTCTTTTGTGTGTAGGCTTGATAGGATAGTACTTACCTTAGCGCTGCACGATTATGGCCAAAATGATAACCCCGATTTTTCATTGATTTTAGGGACAACATATTTTTGTTGTCCCTAAATATAACTAAAATTGTACACAAAATGTAGGATAATTAAAAATAAAAATACCATAAACCAAATGAAAATATGCATCAAATATAACAATGTGCAACCAAATGAAAACAATTCAGGCGAATGCAGAAAAGGCAATACCAATGTTTAAAGGAGAGACACAGCCAAATCACTCAATAGAGTGGTGCAGGGATGACGTCATTTTTTACCGGAACCCGGAAGTTAGCATCACACTGGTTCCCTCAACAAAAACCCAATAGGGTTTTCCCATAGGCTTTTGGATTATCATGAAAATAATCTTTGTGATCAACAAAAGTTTACAATATGATGTCCATCAAGATAATTTTCACAAATGAACACAACTATCTTGAAGTTTGAAGCCTAAATACAATCTCCTGAAATAAACAGGTAACCGTATGCTATAAATGAATTACACCACGGTCGCTTGACTTCATCGTCACCATCACAGAGCTTCCGACTTTTCCAAGCTTGATTTAAAACATTGTCCATAATATTGATTTACTCTGTGGATGAATCTTCGTCGATGTTTTTTTTTTGGGGGGGGGGATTGTGCACAGCATACCTGAACCAGTTTATCTACAAAGATTTTTCCTGTTCGGTGTGATGACAACCTCTGTAATCCCATTTAGCAACATGTTAGTGTCATGATTTCCCCTCGCACAAGTGCTGGAGCTCAAAGCGTGCTCTTTAAGTGACATTGAGTTTGTTTACTTTCTACATGTGCATTTGTTATGATTTCTGTCCTGTCTCCGCCCCTGTATTGTCACTGGTTGTTCCCTTATGTGTCATCATTAGTCTTGACTATTTTGTGGTTGTCATTTAAACCCCTCGTGTCTCTTTATTCGATGTGAAGTATTGCGTGAGTTTTCAGTGTACCAAGCTTTTGTTCATAGTTTCACGTCTCATAATTTTGATCCTGTTCTCGACCTCGTTCTTTGTTGTTTAGCCTTGTTTATGCCCGTTTGCCGATCGCCTGACCTTTTGCTAACCCTACCCCTTGACCATGCTATTGTCTCATGTTTTGGATTTGTCTGCCTCTCTTCAATCAAGCTCTTATCTGCACTTGAATCCGTCCTAAACTCTCATTACGTGACAGTTAGCAACCGCCTTTTTCAATACATGTAAAAGCTTTGTAAAAAATCATGAGTGGGGTTTTCCTGGCGTATTTTATGTCATAGAATTAAATGTGAAAATATTTTGAGCTTGGGTTCACCACAGACCTTATTTCAGGCTTTTAACCAAAATCCCATTCAAAAAACCCATTGACTTTGGGATGGAACCGGAAAGGCTAAAATGACAAGTCATTTCCAGGTTTTGGAATTACAAAATGACGTCATCCCTGCGCCACTCTATGGTGATTGTAAGTTTAGGAAGCTCTTGATTTGATCTGCAGCGGAGTTTTCTATGAGCGGAGGACAAACTTTAAACACCAGTATCGCAGTCAATCATGTTCATGTAATCATGGGCAGTCAAAATCGTAATCGAGATCAGTATTCAATTAATTGTGCAGCCCTAACCTATCGTGAATTTAAAATGTTTATTGGATAAAAAATGCAGATAAAAGTAAACAAACATCCCCTAAAGCCTATTTAGTTTTAAAATGCCACATTCCCATGTCATGTGCTTTCTCTAGATAAAATAAAAGACAACTACACCATGTTCTTTTTTTAATAAAGGCATCATATACGCAAGACTCTAACCTAACAAGATTATTCGAGTGTATTCCTTCCCCGTCTAAAGCCACACTAGAATTTGTTTATTTGTCTGTCAGGGTCTAGCTTCCAGACTAGACATTATTAACCATTCTCTCCATGACTTTACAAGGACAACTAGTCAGAGCTATAGGTCAGTAATTGTTAGGATTATTATAGTCCCTGCCTGGTATAGGTATGGCTATGATTACTTAAGAGTTGGGGTACTCAATCCCAGACTCAGGTCCAATTTTGAACGAACTTGGACTTGTCACGTACTCTGATAAATATGTACTTGGACACAAATTGACACAGACTCTGACATTTTGGACTAGGAAAATTTTCAGAGTAAAGTCAGGTCCGTGCTATGTGTAACATGAAAAGAAAGATAAACAAATAACATAAAATTAAGATAACAAAGCAGGGTGCAGCTTGTGAACAGGAAAGGCAGACAACTGCTTGGGGCCCCAGGCCGCTAGGGGCCCCCCGAAGGCTGACAAACTTTACTCCACAGCAATGTCTCAGAATGTGGCAACCGCAGTGACCATGGATGACTTGCAATGACATGACAGTCGGAAACCTCCTGAAAGGGGCCCCAAGTCATTCCTGTCGACTTCTCGGCTGTAATATTTTCAGAAAACAACATCAATTAAAGAAAATGAAGAGGACTTTTCTGTCAGGAAGAGAAAAAAACAAAGAGAAAAAAGAGAACAAGGAAAAAAGAAAGCAAGAGAGTGGTAAGTGTAAGCGTTTATTGTTCGAAAATGTTCATAATTATAGTTTGAAAATTGTACTATTGTGAACATCTGGAAATAAATACAAAAGTTTAGATTGTGTACATTTTTGGTTGGTGTCAGATTATTTATAACATAATAGTGATGAATGCTGGTTGGAGAGGCCCCCTGAGAATTTTTGCCTATTTTTGGCCCCAACAGACTCTAGAAATACTCCTGATAAGAAATGAATCAATGTCTCCCTGCCTGACCAGGGGCTTTCTGTGCACACACATTTGAAATGCGTGTACAGAAAACCGACTCATCGTATGAGTACCCAATTGAGTTCTCTTTAGTGGCTTATTACGCTTGGATGGTCAAATAAATACACACGCATCATGTCAAAATGCAGGTCTGGCCAAGTATTCATGCACAGTCAGTTATGTCATAACTGAATGTAAACAGCTTAATAAGAATCACTGCACATGTCATACAGTGAATTCTATTTTGCTTTACATTTAATTGCTTTATTAATTTTCCTTAGTATTTCTTACTTGAATACTACTGATAGACCTACCTAAGAAAACGTATCGTTACGAGAAATAAGTCTGTAGTCATATTGCCCACCTATAAATATTAGCATTTGGTGATTCCAGTCTTGAATTTCACGTAAAATGTGAAATATACTTTTTAATGTAGGAAATATCATAAACCCTGCTAATAGTGATATATATTTTTTTCATTTTAGGAATTCAAATGAAAAAAAGTTATAAGATCAGAGCTGTGTTCAGAAATGAGTTTGTTGTGATTGATAGACGGATTAAAAGCAGTAAATGAAGCTCGTTGTTATGACCTGCTGCTAAATGTAACTCTGTACTCTCTCTTTCAGCCTATATAACTGTGGCATCAAACCACTGAAATGTCAACTCGAACTGGAGGACACAATATATAATATTTATAATATATAGAGTGATACAATAACAAAACAGGTTCATTTGTACTTTCACTTGTAATATAATAAAAGTTCTCTTTTTTTCTTTTATTAAACCATTTTTTGATAGGAAACTTGTTCAGGTGCTGATGGCATGATATAAAAATATTAAACAGCAATGGCAAGATGTAATAGTGGTTTTTTTGTTTGTTTGTTTGTTTGTTTGTTTGTTTGTTTGTTTTACATTTATAACATTAAAATATTAATTTAACAGCTCAGTGTTGAGTTTATAATTGCAATTTTAAATATTTTTAAAATTTCATTACTTTTTGGACTCTGCCATCAAGGACTCGGACCTGAGTCCATCACGACCCATTTTGGACTCGGACTTGATTGGTTAAGGACGTGGTCTCGACTTGAACTCGTCAAAGGTGGCCTCGGACCCAACACTATGATCACTGCTTCTTGCCAGGAGGGTGGTATGTTTCCTGATGTCCAGAGTATATTAAAGTTTTTAAGAAGAGGAGACAGAACATTGTGGGAAAGGTTTTTTATCAACTGATAACGAATGTTGTCTGGCCCAACGGCAGTACCATTGGAACAGTTTAGAGTTCAAGAGTTCTTCCATTGAGAAGATCTGGTTATATTTCAGCCTCACCCATGTCCTCTTTCCTGCTGTTCAGAGATGGATGTTGAAAGGCCTTTATACAAATGCCAATTCAGTGGCATGTAGTAGATTTTTAACTTGGACCTTCTTTGCTCATTCCACCAGAATCTCTCCAGACCGCAACTTTTTTGCATTTGACCGTGCCTGCTATTCCTCAAAATGCTTGTATAGCTTGATCAGGTGATAGAGATTCCAAAATTATGAATCCCTGCCAACTATCACATAGTAAAGAAGAAGAATACCCAGTAACTGAACCAAGATCTAAGTCCTGATCCAGCATCCTTCTTTTAGGGGTTTGTTTGGCAGCCATGACTATTTGTACTTTGTTTTATCGCCCCTACTCCCCACCCAACAAGGCAATGCACAGACCCGTGGACATGCTGCAGATATGCACCACAGACATAGGGATGGTATACTCGAGCAATCAGATAAAGAGCTTGCATTACTTGACTGACACTTAGCCAAAGCTAAGCAAAGAGAGAGATAGAGAGAGAGAGATAGAGAGAGAGAGAGAGAGAGAGAGAGATTATGGCCAATATTAAAGCCAAAAGGTACAACAAAGGCAAGTCTTGACCAGCCGCTTGATTGGATCTGGTCCTTCCAGCCTCCTGTCTAAATAAAGTAGGAGCCAAAGCACTTTTGTTGAACTTGCGGTAGCCACAGTAGACCACATTTCTCAAGCACCAGGACCTCTTCCTCCTCAGTCACATATCATAACTCACCCCATTTGTTGCCTCTTACGATGAGCTAGGAGGTGCTAGAGAGCTATTCTACCCTGAGTCCCCATGGGGTCAGGGGTTCCTATTAACGTGACCAATATGTGTATATCCATAAATATTCATAAATCTAAACTAAATCCAAGGTTTGCACACAACCACATACACTCACCATCTGCTTTAATAGGAACACCTGTAAACCTGCAACACGATGCATAAAATCATGCGGATACATGTTAAGAGCTTCAGGTAATGTTCAAACATCAGAATGGGGAAAAAGTCTGATCTATGTGACTTTAACCGTGGCATGGTTGTTGGTACCAGATCACATCCTGTGAGCGGAGGTTCTGCAGGCTGAAACACCTTGTTAATGAGAGAGATCAGAGGGGAATGACCAGACTGGTCTGAGCTGACAGGAAAGCTATAGTAACTCAAATAAGCACTATTTACAACCACACTGAGCAGAAAAGCATCTACGAATGCACAACACATCAAACCTTGAAGGGGATGGTACAACAGCACGCTACAACAGCACAAGACCACATGATAGCCTCAGACGCCTGTTCTTAGCTGTCAGGAGTGGAACGCAATGTGGTCTTCTGCTGTTGTAGCCCATCCACCTCAAAGTTTGATTTATGCATGCTGAGATGCTTTTCTGCTCACCATGGTTATAAAGAGTGATTATATGAGTTACTATCCTTGCTGGCAGCTGGAACCCATTTGGTCATTTTCCTCCGATCTCACTTATCAACAAGGTCAACTGCTGTTGTTTTCCATGTCTGGTTGTTAGTACATCAGTGGTTTCTTTCTTTTTCAGGATATTCCAAATTGTTGTACTGGCTATAACCAATGCTTGTGCAATGGTTTTGATCGATGTTCCATCTTTTCTAAGCTTCAAAATGGCTTGCTTTTCTCCCAAAGACAGCTCTCTGGTCTTCATGTTGGTTTATCCTTATGAACAACAAACACTGTCTTCACAGGTGAAACCCAAGGCTCAAACCAAATGCAGGCATCCAGAGCTATTAATTGTTTAAACATTCATTTAACAGGGCACACCTGAGACGATATTTCTGATCACTTGAAAATTCGGTGGGTTTAAACAAAAGCTGTCATATTCTAAGTTGTTTAACATGTCTAGATATAAATATTCGGAAATGAAAGTTAGAATTCTGATCCATCGTCTCATATTCACCTTTTGAGCCCCAAATGTCTTTAGTGTATACCAAAAAGTACTTTCAGGGGGGACTGTACAGTCAAGGTCCAAAAGTATTTGGACAGTGGCACAATTTTAGTAATCTTGCCTCTGTACTTAATATTGCATTAACTGTTTAGGAATTACAGCCATTTGTTACAGACTGTACATAATGCTCTCACCAATGCTGGTTTATAAAACAGAGCATTTCATTTCTAAAATATAATTGGCTGAACTGCATTCAAAGCCATTGTAAAATCCTCAGTATACACACACACACACCAGTGATCGCACAACAATAATTGTATTCTATACTAAAGTGGCAGGGTTTACAACAAGCAAACTGTCGCACTTAAGCTAGTCTTATTCATAGAATACCCATAGAATAGTGTTTGGTTGCTAGGCAACATAACAGACAAAGCTCACTGTTAGTCATCTAGATTATATGGTTTAAGAATTGTTTATTATATTATTCATAATAAATTAAATTATTTATTGAATACTGGATTTTATTATATCTGTCGTCATTTCATAAAGCAATTAAGCCGCTCAAGACTTTTAGGATTTTATCTCTGGCATGGGTGAATGGAACTCATTCTGCTTCTGTGCATAAAGAATCAGTCAGTTTTTTACTTCATTCATTCATTTCATACATTTCGTTGTTGTTTGTTTAGTAATTGGGAGCAAAATATTTAGTACGCAATATTCAATATATGTGCAAGCAAATTTGTTCCTTCTCACTACAACACATTATAGCACACATATGGATCACTATACAATCTACTTACAGCTTAGCTTTTCTAAAATGTTTTTTATTCCCTTATTCTTCTGTAGACTCATGTTTCACATGTGTGTTTGAGGTCATATGTAATATCATTTAAAAGACATTGCTCACAGCAATGGGGGGGGGGGGGGGAGTTGTGAACAGTTTTATGCAATGTTTCCCATGTGCGTATGCTGTAGAATCAATGCAGTTTGAGGGTGTTTCACATTCACGTTTCAGTGCTCCAAGACGTGGTCAGACTACATTTGTAGCTCATTTTGTGGTCCACTTGATTTGTGTTTTGTGAAAACAATGTGGACTCAGAGCTATATGTGGAAACACCTTGGATGATTTTAATATAATATGTGCAGTCCTATTAGAGATTGAGTTTTGTTAAAGTTGCCAAACTACATAGAAAATTTATTTCAGCAATTAAAAACATATGGTTAGTATCAAACATCTTGAACTATTTTGATAAAGTTTGCGCAATTGCTGTCTGCACTTGCCAGTGTCCTTCGATGTAAATAATAAAGGTTAAAGAAAGCCTCTTGACCCCAGACTGCTGTCATTCTGCCTTAAATGAATGTTGGAGACCTGAAACCTTATATTTTGTAGTCTACACGCTTCACTGGCATGAAAACTGCGAAAGCATCGTTCTGTGTGTTATAATGTTAACGTAATATCTGGTAGAGAAACTTATGTCTGTTACTTACTTTTGTCCTTCCATTTATCCTGTAGTTTCCCAGTTCTCTGTTACAGTGACGGACAATATCGTCCATGCGACTCATTAGGACAGCTATTTTCTCACATCCAGGTTCCTTTCCGTCGATCCATGTGATCTTATCACCTCTTATGTCCTTAGTTGAGTCACTTTTTTGACTGATTAACTGTCCATCAGTAAACTCCCCAGAGGTGTAGTGAGCACAGCCCTCTTCTAACACGCTGAGAACAAGCTGTTCACCGAGGAAGTTGTTCACAACACAAATGCCATGTTTATTCACACATGGCCCTATATATTCCATGGCCAGTTTTTGATGAGGAGACATTGTTTGCCCGTTGGAGACATTATCACCAGTCTGTTCAGGTTCAGCTCCAGACAAAGGTTTGATCGATGGTGAAGGTTTTGTGGTGCCTACATGTGGTTTGGACATTTCCGAGGCTGTGCAGCTTGGTGTTCTGCTCTTTTGCTGTTCCAGCAGTGGTTTTGGCTTCTTCTTGATGTTATCTCGGCAGTTAGGTTGTGCCGAGGGTGTGTGTGCTGTAGGAGCGGGTTGTTTTCAGCCTGCTTGTATCTAATACGAGACAGTGTCAGCTTACATAAATGGCATTTCAGTGGGATTTGATCTGTAATGTAACGTGTCTCTAACACAGACATTATTCATAGGCATAAAAATCCAGCTCCTTGTCTAGATCGTCTTTCAAAAATAAATAAATACACATTGTGCCACATCACACCCCACAGACACTGATACGGAAATGTGTGTGCTGCAGACTGACTCATAGTAGTGTAAATAATAAAATAATAAATGAGTATAGGTGCCACCCAATAAACTGTCAGCTCAGTGTGTATATATATATTCTTATGATGCTTCAGGTGTGTTCCTGTTTTCCCCCACCCCCTTTCATGCAGGTTAACCTGGATAAATTTTACATCCTGATAGTGAATCATGTGATCAAGACCAAGCTGAAGAAAAAGAAAATAATGAAGATTTAATCAGCTGGTGTTTTCTATTTCCATCAGGAGGTCTGAAACGTTATCAGTGTGAAGACGTTTCCACTGACCACTTTTATGATCAGAGCTCTGATTAGTTTTAGGAGTATGCTGTTAATGATTTTAAATCTTAGACTCGTTACACCAAATAAGCACTATCATGAATAGATTTAATTATTATAAATATACAAATTTGCCCTGCTGCTTTGCTTACAGGTGCAGAGAAAACCATGTTTTTGAAATTCAGCTTGGACCTCGTACACAAATTGCTGAAGTCTGATATGCTGCAGGTTTGTTACCATTGGAATAAGATGCTTTATAAAATAAATCATATATGTATGAGTTTTTATTTTAATTCTTTTATAGATGAATCATTAGTTGTGTATAAACTAATTTCACAATGATGTCTTTCCTTCCCATCACTTTTGACCAACATGTTTTTCCACTTAGCTTTGTTAAGCCTTAAAGTCATGTCATTTCTGTGAATACAGGTTTGTCTTAGTTTTATTCTGCGCTTTAATATAACTTGTCGCTGCGTTGTTTTTTCTTTTGCAGTCCTGTTGCATTTACAGTGAGGCTCTTTTGTCAACTAACAAATATTACAAAAATATTAGGAGTCATTATATATTTTCTATACAGTGTATATATTTAATACAACATAAATGACGCTACTTACTTTATGATCTATTGAATGCACCTGTTTATGGATTTGTTTCCTGTGTGTGTGTGTGTGTGTGTGTGTGTGTGTGTGTGTGTGTGTGTGTGTGTGTGTGTGCGTGTGTGTGTGTGTGTGCACGTAGGAGGAGCTACGGACGAGGGGAGAGAGCTTCACCTCAAAGCTGCAGTATCAGTGGTCAGCCACAGAGATTGTGTTCATGACTTTTCAGCTGGACTACCCCAAACTGCTGAAGCTCACAGGAATGCCTGGCCATCTCATCGTGACTCTGTTCGAGCACGGCTCAGTGGTGGAGCGCATGAAGTGTCCTGCTGGACAGACCTCCCCTGGTGAGAGCAAATCTGACCATGCAGACCCTAAGCACCAATACTCATGCAATCACGCACCATTTTGATTGCAACTTGAAAATTTATTAAGATGTACAATAGCCTCTTTTTTTAATGGTTATACTCATGAAACAGTGTGGACTCATGAAAGGTTAGGGTTGATGTGCTGATGTTGCTGGTCATTTAGAATCATGATGCGCTTAGAAAAAATGTCAGCAAACGAGGCACGGTTCTGGAAAGTACGGAAATTTTTTTCATGGTGTACATTAAAATGTGAATATTTTGCTGTCAAAATTGGAGCACTAAAGCTTTATATTTCCTTATTGTCTGTTCAAATACAGCCTCCGTAAGTAACGTAACAATTGAATAATTGCTCAAGCCAAAAAAAGTTTCTTATTTCATTAAGAACCATGCAGCCCTTGGTAGAGCTCAAGCGTCCCTTGCAGGAGCAGCTGAGAAGGGTCCGATGTCATTATGCACCACAAGAGCGGCCCCTAGAGGAGAAATAAAAACTAATTTTCTTGTTATTTGAAGTGTCTTTTAATTCATTTTGGACGTCTCTATTTTTATTTGTTATTTGGAGTGCTACATTAAATTAACATTTATTAATAGTTAATATATTATATTTATTTCATTTTAAAAAGTGCAGTACATGGTACAGTCAGTACTTTATTTTTGTAATAAAGTTCAGGAATATTTTACGTTTATTCAGTATCAGTTTTACCAAACTTCTGCCCGACTTGGTTACTGGTATCAGAAAAATTGACTATTGGTCGACCCCTAGCCCTAGGGTGTATAACAAAAGGCTGCTTTAAACAGTTTTTAACAACAGCATTTACTCATCACATGTTTTCTGTGCCACTTTTGTTTGCCTGACCAGACATTCACGCAGTGGCTAAAGAGAACGCATCCATTAACGGTGTTGACTTTCTCAAGATCCATAATATCCTTCTAGAGAAGTGGCTTTGCACACCAGGGCAGACAAATGGCAAGGTAAGAGGTTTTCAAACACACGCAGGAACTTTAAATGTTGGCTGAAAACTGAGGAATAATTCTCAAAGCATCTTATCAAACAAAGCAACTAATGAGCTTTAAAAACCCATACTGGCACAGATTATTGAGTGATTATCGTAATTTCCGGACTATAAACCGCTACTTTTGTCACACGCTTTGAACACTGCGGCTTAAACAATGACGCGGCTAATTTATGGATTTTTACGGGCTAACGAGCTTCATGCAGCCAAAACATTTAGCCTCGTCACATTGGACCAATGAAATTACCGAACAGGTCACAGTGGACCAATGAAACTGTTCGAATTAAATCAAACGCACTCAGTCATTTTGCGCTTCATGCACACACCCTCTTCATGGAAAAGACACGAAGAAATGCATATGATGCAGCTTTCAAGTTAAAGGCAATCGATCTGGCTGTCGAAGAAGGAAATAGCATGCGAAGAGCAACTTTTGCTCAGAGTTGCCAGTGGATCCTAACAGCGTGGAGCAGTGTCAAAAAATCTACTATCACCAACGGGTTTCGAAAGGCTGGACTGCTGCGTGATGAAGAGGACAGCACAAGCTCAAGGCTGAATTTGCCTCGAGATGTAAGTGACATTGAGAGTGACAACGAAAGGGAGACTAAGGAAGTGTGTGACGAAGTGCCGGTAATTCTGAGGCTGTTCAATTCCGACACTGAAGAAGACTACTTTAGTGGTTTTAGTGCGCAGGAGGAAGATGAAGATAGCGATCAATGACTTTTCCTGGTAGGCAACTGTATTTTTTATTTTTTTTTAACCAGTCGTGTTACAGGCACTGTTTGGAAAAAAACATTTACGGTACGTATTTAATTAAAAGTTAAAAATAAATCTTTGTGTAACATCTTTCTGTGTAAATATCTCATGTTACAACATGGACACCTGCAGCTTATAGACAAGTGCGGCCTATATATGTACAAAAAAAAAATTCTTTTTAAAGTTAGCCGGTGCGGCTTATATTCAGGTGCGCTCAATAGTCCGAAAATTACGGTATTAATAACAGTGTTTATATCACTACAGGACCTCCAGTACCAGGACTCTGTGACTGATCTTACTGAGGATCCTGATCTCATGAGGTGAACTAAAAACTCCTCCATTATACTTCACAGCTCTTTTTCCCATCAAATAAGTTTTTATTTATGCACATTTCTTTTCTTCTGTTTTACAGAGTGGTGTATTTGCTGCAGATGCACCCCATGGATATGAGGCATGTCTGCTCAGTCCTATCCCGAGTGCAGAGACATGGGTAAATCAGGTAAACCTGTAGCTTCATACGCCTCGTCCCATACGCCTCATCCCATACGCCTCGTCCCATACGCCTCATCCCATACAAGGAAAGTATATCTGGTAAACTAAGTGTTATGTATCAGACTTGACACATTTCACTGGTGCGTAAAACATAGCACTAACCATTTTTTTTTAAAGAAAAAGAAAAAACACAATGATTTATTACATTAATACTAAATAACTTTATCTGTATATAGTTACACTTCATATAACTTATGTTTGGGGCTGCAGTGACTAGTCTGAATAATCAGTAGACTTTCTGTAGAAGTCCCTGTATAAGTTATTACAATAGAAATGATAATGTTGTAGAAAGAGAGCATTAGTCTGTCTTTTTTTTTTGTTCTTTTCTCAGCTGTTGGGAGGATCCGGTCTCAGACTGACCTTTGAGCACCGCAGCCGTGCGCTGCTCTGCCTCATTCACCTTGTAGACTCGGCCACGCTGGAGGCTCTGTCTCACACACTCGGAGATAAAGTAGAGATGCACCGATGCTAAATTTGTCAGCCGATACCGATAATCAATTATTCAGAGTGGTATCGGCTGATACTGATAGTTCTGCCTTTTATGCTGTAATGGAAGCTGCAGTGGAAAGGGCACTACAACTACAATTACTAGCTGACCTGTTGTTACAAACTAGCTGAGGAACTCGAGGCTGATCAGGGATTCGTACAGGAACATTTGAATAATTAAACATGATCATGCCTATTCCCTAGGGTCACTACAAAGGCACAAGGAATGATTGAATGAATGATTTTATGGTAGAAATGCTTGCTTAATAATTATAGTGTATGCTGTTTAATCATGATGTGTGTATGCTGCTTAATTATGCTGTATAATCTAAAATGTGTTAATCATATAAAGAGGCGTGGAATGAGAAACCAGAGAGAGAGAGAGGAAAAGAAGAAACAGAGCTTGGAGAGAAAGCGGCATTACCGTCGGACCTACCCAAAAGCATTTTACACCCAACCACCAGGTCGAGAGGAGAGTTACACAATCATTTCCGAAACCTGGTCTTCCCTCATGGCAGCTCGCCAAGAGATATGGGCCTCAGCTTTCTGGAATATCTCCCCAACAACTGGACAGTGAGATTGAGTCCCACGCCAAAACTTCTGAGTTGTAAAACTTAGTTCCGGTGTAAAATTTTAGCAGTGCAGAGATTACAGAGATTACACACTGTAGTTTTATCATTCCACACAAGAGACATCATCTTTACACACAGCACAAAATCCATGTGTTTTCCCACCCTCTTTTGATTGACAGGATATAATCGGCCCTGATCATCGGATGTTTTTAAACTACCGATACCGATTATCAGTGCATCTCTAAGATAAAGTCAAGTATATGCCAAGAGTTTTGAAACTGGGGAACGTCTTATGTTCTGTAAATGATGTCTTAGACAATTTCTTAAATGTATTAATTTCTGCATTTTTCAAAATAATAGTTGAGCAAGCTTAATAAAGGTTTAAATTTGTTAAAGGAGCAACGTTTTCCATTTAGCCCAGTCTATACGCAACCTTTGGTCTTGAAATTGTCTAGACATGTTTGGTTTCAATTTTACATCTTCAGTTTCACACTGGCGCTATAAGATGAATGTAGATAATGTTGTGGATAAAAATGACATGAAATAAACATGAGGGAGACCTAGTATCCAGTAAAGGGGAGAAGAAGAAAAGACAGGCACCAAGACACACAGAAGCAGTGTGAGGGGGATATTGACTGATATTGAATATTGAATTGAATTCACACTTTAAAGATCTTAGATCTTTAAGAGTAATACACTATGGTTTATTAGTCAAAAAGTCAAAAAGAAGTATACGAGCTGAGGAGTGCTAACACACACACACACACACACACACACACTCTCGTACAGTTAAGGGCGGGCAAGTAGACATAACACACACACACACACACACACACTCTCTCTCTCTCTCACACACATACTACAATAATTTTATAAGAATAATAAAAAAGAATATTAAGATATTATAAGGGTAATATCTTATAATACTAATATATATACTCTTTATGAAAAACAGAATAATAGGATATGTGGGACAGTAGAAGGGTAATATAATGATATTATGAAGTAGGAAGTACAGTAAACTGTGTTTTCAAGCAGTATAACTATATATAAAATAGAGATATAGAGCTAATATGAAAATAAATTATAAACTAGAAATGCAGGCTCGCAAGGAAGGCCTTAATTTTAAGAAAGAACCATGAGGAGCCATATATAATGGTGGCTGAGTCAAGCTGCCCCCCCCGTGAGATAACAGTGAGACCAAGGTCACTCTAGATTGTTTTGTCTCTCCACTTTTGATTTTACGGGTAATTCAAATCCCTTGGTTTCGATTCTCTGGGTTGCTGAAATCCTCTGGTTTTGATTCTCTGGGTTACTGAAATCCCTTAGTTTTGAGTCTCTGGGTTATTGAAATCCCGTGGTTTTGACTTTCTGGGTTATTAGAAATCCCTTCATTCTGATTTTATGTGTAATTTGAAACCCCTGGTTTTGATTCTATGTGTAAGTGGAATAGCCCTTTTCTGGAACATAAGAATAAGGTATATGAGCTCTTTTTTAACCCTATTGGTAGTGAAATCATAGTCTTCTTGAAACATATGGGTTATTTACTGTGTAAGTACAGTATAAATACTGGAGCTTAAGCTCAGGGAATCGGATCACTTCTGAGAATTCTCATCGGTGTGGATCTCGTGTGGTGGAATGAAACAATAAAGCTGGACCCTTGCTTCTTCTCACTCACAGCTGGTGTTTTTTTTTCTATCTCCAACTGGGCTCAGAGGTAGATGTGAGTATTGGCTTCTAAGTTGAATTTTAAATGTTTTTGGGTAATAGGCTAAATTTGAGCCAATATTTGGCACCCCAGATGGGACTGGGCTAAGATCTATATGTCTGGAATCTCTCCCGTGGGACTTCGCTCTCTAAGCAACAGATAGGCCGTGTAGGAAGAAGGCATTGCAGACGCCTGTTATTTCAAAGCTCTGTTTTAGTGGTCTGTTGTTATGATTGGGAAGCCCCCAGGGTGGGAAGAAAGACTAAGTTGGTTTCCAAAAGAACCTTGAGTGAGTGAGAAGAGGTAAGAGAAGTGTAGATTGTAGAAGCTTGTAATTTTGTAATTGTATAAGGTTCATAAGATTGTGTAATGAAATTGTATATGTGTTGTGTGAGTGAAAGTCCTGCAATACCGCTGGAGGAAAAAAAAAAATAATAATAATAATAAGACTCCAGGGTTGAGATAGACGGCAGGTGGAAAATGAGGCCTCAGACCCCAGATACCGGCTACTAGACTAGACTAGCAGACTAGTGGCGGCCGCATTGGTGGGGACCCCAATACCGCTGGAAAAAGATAGATAAAGATAGATAGATAGATTCCAGGTCTGGATAGAGAGGGGAATAAATCCTGGGCCCAGGTCCGGGTCGCGCAATACAGCGTGCCCGGTATATGAATGGAATGTGTACTAACAAATGTGTGCTCATAATATATGTGCTTATAATGTGCTCTGAACATGAGCTCCATACATAAAGAGATAGGTGTGTTGGAGAAGATTTAAAAAAGAAAAAAAAAAAATTTGGAAAAAGTTGCATTTAATTTATGTGATTGTAAGCTTCATACATACGGAGCTGGTGTGAAGGCGCTTTATACTCTGAGACCACAATGGTGTGTATGTAATAACTAAATATGTGTAAGAGTGTGTGACATAATTGATGTGATTGTATGTGAGCTTGCGGGTTGTTTATAAAAAAGGAGCTGTGTGTGCGTTCCTATCTGTTCTTATCTGCGCAAGCAGGCCTGCCGTCTGTGTGGAAAGGAAAAAAAGGAAAAGAAGAAAAATGTGTGTGTGTGCGCACTTCAGATTGAGCTGAGTAACATAGAACAGTGTGAGATTTTTAAATTTGTTTTAATGTTTTGAATCTGGTACAAACTTTCTGTGAGTCGGGTGTGACTATGTGTATTATAATTTTGTTGGTGTCAACAACTGCTGTGTGAGTGTTTTAAAAAAAATTGTGGGAGCATACAAGAACATTGTAAATATTTTAGGCATCTGTCAGACTGCCCATTGTGTGAATAAGAACTTCTAGACCAGTAATATATAAAAAAATTGTTGAGAAATCAGTGAGTCAGTCCATTGGGACCTTTCATTTATATTCCATAAATTATGAAGGTGTTGTTCAGTTAAATGACAAATAAAAATAATATAATTTAATTTTTATTTAATTACCCAAAATTGGGTAATATTGAATAGTTGTAAATATTATGTCTAAGAACATTGTAAACATGTAAGAATCGCCGGATTGGCCGTTGTGTGAGGCTGTGTGAAACAGTTAAACTTAAGATTCATAAGATTAATTGAATCATCTTAATTAATTAATTAATCGTCTTAATTAATTGAATGTATGTACTCTGAGTGTATGTGAGTCCCTAGGGAGGCTGGCTGGACCAAGTACGGACGGAAGGGAAAAGCAGGCATAAATCGGTACGAGATAGGCTAAGCAGGCTGGAACAGCAGGACGAGGTAGGAGGAAAACATTTGGCTGTGAGGGATAACTTAGTGGATTTAGTGGGGCATGTAAAAAAGACTCTAAGGGCTGAGAGGTGTGAGACACGACCAGAGATATGGCTGAATATAAGAAAAAGATGAGCCCGATAGAGAGGGTGATAAGCAAACACTGTACAGATGAGAAGGACATTAGGCATTATTGTAAAAAATGGAGTGAGAAGACTAGTGGTGAGTGGAAATGGCCCGAGGAAGGTACTCTTGATGAACAGCTATGCCAGATAATGAAAGAGAGATTAGCTGTATGGAATGAACAGAAAAAAGGCTTGAGAGTGAGGGAGAAATGTGTGAAGACAGAGAATTAAGACATTCTTAAATGTATTAATTTCTGCATTTTTAAAAATAATAGTTGAGCAAGCTTAATAAGGGTTTAAATTTGTTAAAGGAGCAACGTTTTCCATTTAGCCCAGTCTATTCGCAACGTTTGGTCTTGAAATTGTCTAGACATGTTTGGTTTCAATTTTACATCTTCAGTTTCACACTGGAGCTATAAGATGAATGTAAATAACAAATAATACATTTATCACACCAAAATAATTTCTGTAAAAAGAGAATGTTCCTTTAAACACCCTTTAAATGTTAGATAGCCTAAACGTCTGTGTCAGTATTTATATTATACAAAATGTTTTTGCAGTTTGGTCTTAAATTTTCCTAGAAAATTGACATGACAGCCCGCCTGGAGTTTGCCAAAAGGCACCTGAAGGACTCAGAGACCATGATGAAACAAAGATTGAACTCTTTGGTCTGAATGGCAAGCATCATGTCTGGAGGAAACCAGGCACCACTCATCACCTGGCCAATACCATCCCTACAGTGAAGCATAGTGGTGGCAGCAACATGCTGTGGGGCTGTTTTTCAGCGGCAGGAACTGGGAGACTAGTCAGGATCGAGGGAAAGATGAATGCAGCAATGTACAGAGACATCCTTGACGAAAACCTGCTCCAGAGCGCACTGGGGCGAAGGTTCATCTTCCACAAGGACAACGACCCTAAGCACACAGCCAAGATAACAAAGGAGTGGCTACAGGACAACTCTGTGAATGTCCTTGAGTGGCCCAGCCAGAGCCCAGACTTTTGAACATTGAACATCTGGAGAGATCTGAAAATGGCTGTGCAACGACGCTCCCCATCCAACCTGATGGAGCTTGAGAGGTCCTGCAAAGAAGAATGGGAGACTGTCCAGAAATAGGTGTGCCAAGATTGTAGCATCATTCTCAAAAAGACTTGAGGCTGTAATTGGTGCCAAAGGTTCTTCAACAAAGTTCTGAGCAAAGGCTGTGAATACTTATGTACATGTGCTTTTTTTGTTTTTTATTTTTAATAAATTTGCAAAGATTTCAAACAAACTTCTTTCATGTTGTCATTATGGGGTATTGTTTGTAGAATTTTGAGGAAAATAATTAATTTAATCCATTTTGGAATAAGGCTGTAACATAACAAAATGTGGAAAAAGTGAAGCACTGTGAACACTTTCCGGATGCACTGTATTATTAAGTGATCTGTTGGAGCCACAGTAAACAAAATTCAAAGTACAGTATTTTATTTATCATTTCCACAGTATGTGAAAAAAACCTATGTTCAGTTGTATGCTAAAGTTTGGGCAGCCCTGGACAAATGACATATTTTGTTGATTTTTACTGTTTCTTTGCCTTACTGGCAAACATATAGACAGATCTCTCTGAGAGTTTTCTTGGTCCTCCAGATGTTGTTGTTTTCCATAGATCTTAATGAGAATTCGTACAGTGGAAATTGTGATCTGGCAACGCTTTGAAATCTTTTTAATAGACTTCCCCTGCTTTGTAGGTATCAATTAGCTTCTTTTTTAGATCCTCAGTCAGCTGCTTGTCCAAGCCCATGGTTGTTGAATGTTATCCCATGGTTTAAAGAGATTAATAGGCTCGCGATTTGTTGTAACTTATGACAATTCTTGTCCTGCATAAGGAGTTTTCAGAAGTCATTTACAGCCTTACGAGTTAATTAGGATCGGAGGATACATACCACAATTACTTTTTTTTCTTCTATTTTTAAACTAATCAAGAATAAAGTAACTGTGCATTGATGTGCAGAAATGTGCATATTTTTTAATAGTAAGAAAAAGACTTTCACTTCAAAAATGAATAAAAAATATAATTTATCTTGCATGCTTCATTTACATTTTGCCCTTGCCACTATCGTATTTACAGGTGTCATGTGAGTTTTGCCTCATCCTATGCCTCCTGTGTTTGTCAGCTGTCCTATGTTGCAATGGCACTAAATCGGCCGCCAGTGAGTGTCATATTATACATTCTAAGACCATTGCTCTCACCTTCTGACCAAATAATTCCTTTACTATGTGCATTTTTTTTTTTTTTTTTTTTTTTTTTTTTTGTGGCTGTGACAGCAAAGTCAGGCCACAAATCATATAAAGCTGACTTAACATGTGACATGCTAAGGCACAGGATATACAATAATAACAAGAACAACAAAATAAAGTAAGTATGCAAGAGAACAATAGTGATGCTTTGCAAGCTCCACTAATAAATAAATCAACATAAATAGATATGAATAACATAAATAAAGTGTAATATAAATATTATTGGGCTAGGTTCATATAACATTGCTGACATAAATGTTCCCTAAAACACAATGCTTGCTCCACTGTTAAAATGTGCATGTTCATTTCAGGAGTGGGGAATCAGTCATGCAGTTACAGACACTGACTATTCTCACTCAGCCTGGTTAATGGAGAGAGAAAGAAAAAAAACTCTTCAAATACTGAAGCCCCTGGTCAAAAGCCTGTCTCACACTCAAATTAGCCAGCAAGTTCAGTAACCAGTTCACACAAGGCAGACAAATGATAATTTATTAGAAAAAAACACATTTTCACATGCTTCTCTGGCATGTGCAGTCAGCACGCACCCACATCTATATTCTATATTATGCCTAGAGTCAGAACTTAGGAAAGCTCAGACTAACAAAGAAAGTGTAATTCCTGTATTTTTTGATGTTGAAAAAGCATATGATATGCTTTGGAAGGATGGACTTCTAATTAAACTCGACAAATTAGGACTAAATGGTAAGATATATAATTGGGTATTAGGCTTCCTGAATAGAAGATCAATTGAAGTTAGAGTAGGTGCAGAGTACTCAAATAGGTATGCAATGGAAAATGGGACTCCACAAAGCAGTGTATGTAGCCTAATACTGTTTAATATTATGATTAATGACATATTTGATCAGGTCGGAGAAAATATACGTAAGTCGCTTTATGCAGATGATGGGGCACTCTGGGTTAGGGGCCAAAATATAGAATATTTAAGAAAGAAAATGCAACATGCAATAGGGAAAGTAGAACAGTGGGCAAGTGAATTGGGATTTAAACTATCAATTTCAAAATCACAAGGTATATGTTTTTCTAACCATCATAAAACAGCACCACTTAAACTGTATGGGCTAGATCTTGAACAGGACAAGGCTGTGAGATTTTTAGGAGTGCTTTTTGATGAAAAGCTGACCTGGGGTCCACACATTGAAAAAATTAAAAACAAATGTAAAAAGATTAATAATGTTCTGAGATGTCTGTCAGGGCGAGACTGGGTAGCAAGTAGGGCATCGCTCATAAATATATATCAGGCTCTTATGAGGGCCGCCTTTGATTATGGCTGCATAGCATATATGTCATCATCACAATCAAATCTTAAAAAGCTTGATGTAGAACAGGCACAAGCACTCCGGATATGTACTAGAGCATTTAAATCATCAGCAGTGACTGCATTACAGGTTGAGACAGGAGAGATGCCGTTGTGTCAGAAAAAAATCATCAGAACCAAGATGTCGCTATAGCTTCTGACAGTCTATCAGCACTATCAAGCATACAGTCTGGGAAAACATCATGCAGAGAAGACGTTGTCTACCAAATATTTTATCTGCTTCTCATACTTCATGCTAAGGGGCTGAATGTTTCCTTCTTCCGGGTTCCTGCACATGTAGGGGTAGAAGGAAATGAAACTGTGGATGTACTGGCAAAAAGATCTATAAAACATGAAACAGTTGATATACAAGTACCATTAAGTAGAGCAGAGATCAAAACCATTATAAAGGGACACGCACATAAAATATGGCAGGAATACTGGGACACAGCTGACACCGGACGACATCTTTAAACCTACAAAAACAAGTAGGCATGAATGTGAGGTGGGGCAGAGACCCAAAGGGAAAGATGATAATTACGCGTCTTAGAATAGGTCATGCTGGCTTAAATCTAGTATTAAACAGAATAGGAAAACACCCCACTGGACTCTGCACACATTGCAGTACACAAGAGACGGTAAAACATTCTGTTAGACTGCAAAAGGTATGAGAAGGAAAGAACTGAACTAGAGATGCAGATTGGAAAACAAAACATGACACTAGAGAACTTGCTGGGGAAAACATGCACCGCTCCCTAATAAACTAAGCCGGATGACTCAGCCATTAAACTAGTAGAAGAAACTCTAATTAGCCAGTGAAGCTACATGTCGTTCGGCCACGTCCACTTATAAAAGAAAATCATGCAATATTCTCAGACTGGGCAGTTATTGACAGAGTGAATTCATCGTTTTAAATAGAATCAAAAATAACATCGACCTATTTGCTAATCTCATTTCGATTAGCTTGCTCATTAATTACACTGTGCATGCGTGGACTGTTCTGCCTCCTCAAAAGCTAGCACGGCTAGCATATTTGTATAATGTTAACATTAATATTTAACCAGAGAAGTGAATAAAAAGTGTTACAAAATGTTATTTCTCACTTCTTCTCCTCTTTTTCTTCTTCTTCTCTGTGCGGGTGTGAGTTATCTTCGGTCAGTTCATCAGTGACCCAGACATTAGCGAACTGAGCTCCGAGAGTGAACCACTGCACCGTCACCGCCTGCTTCATACTGATACACCTGAAACACAGGTGTTAACACCGTTAACTACACACATACACACAATACAGCACAAAAAAAAAAAACGGGTTTGACATAAATTTGAATTTGTGTGGATAAAATAAACCCAAATATTTAATAAAAAGATTCATTATTCTCTTCTTCTTAAACACGATAGATGATAAGATATACAAATACATAAAAAAACAGCTTTATTATCATTATTTTAAATCAGAATGACTTTAAAATTGCTCCTTTCTAATTAAATTGTAATTAAAAATATACTTTATCTTACTCTTGTTCCATTTATTTTTTTTAAATTAATATTTAATTCATCGATTATTGTAGACGAGTTGAGGTTTCACGTTCTTTGTGCTTTATTATCATAAATATACACTTTGTTTAAACTTTTGAGTATGGACACAAAATGTAAACATTCCTCATGAATCCAGAACATTAATTTGTTTATTATTTAGAAAGTAATAATTAAACAGGTGAATAAAATGATCCGATTAATCACTTGCAATATTTAGGATATGAATTTCTTGTAAAAAAAAGTGAGGTTTTTAATTATACACAGATATAAATATATTTTATTTATTTGTAGTTTTCATATTTGACTCAGTACATTGCACTACATTTATTTAATCAACTATTTATCAAGTTGTTGTTGTTTTTTCAAATATTTAACTGAATGATTCTGTCCAAGATCAATAAAAAAAAATCCATCAGTATCGTGAAAAATCCATCAGTAACTTTTATTAAATAATCTAACAACACCATCAATACATCTAATCAGTAAATAAAAAATCTACATTTATTCAGTTGATCCATTAACTGGTTTATTGAAAGTTTTTCAGCTCCGGTATGTAAAGAAGCCATGGCTTTAATCTGATCTTCTGATTTCTAATGATAATTAAATGACAAAATACTGAATTAAAGAATGTCCTTATTTAAATTCAAAGTCATGAATAAAAATATTTAAAAATATGGACTACATGTCATTTCTACAAGTGTTCATACAGACAGAAAGACCACAGATGAAACAGATTTAACAGATACAGGACAATTAAGACAAGGAAAGTGAGAAAGAAATAGAATGATCATTTATTTATTTTTTTTTTAAATAAAATTACAACTGTGTTCAAGATCACAGCAAAAAGACAGTACAGGAAATGTAAAGGAACAAAATTATTTCACATTTCCTTTCGTTACATTTTTCAGTCAAACGGAGCAGGTAGTGATGAAGCTGCCTCGAAAGATCATTTCTGTTCCTCGAAGAGTAAAAAAAAAAAACATTAAATCCTAAATGTATGAAAAATAAACATTATGTACATTTTATGTTAAATTACAGTGAACCTGACGGAGAGTGAAGCTTACGGAGGCGAAGCGTTCACGCTCCAGCAAATTTCACCGGTTGACGCTAAACTTGCTCACTTAGGAGGTACGTTTCTCTGTCCCAGGATATTCCTAGCACAGTGTGTGAAAGCTCCTGAGATGTCCAGCATGAGGTGTGTGTATGTTGATGATGTTGCGTACACAGAACCAATGGACAGGATGTACTCTTGTGTCTGATTTTCTCATTCTCCTGAAACACACACACACACACACACACACGCGCACACACACAGTGGAATTGTAAAGCAAAATATTGGAATATATCTTAATCACATCGCATAGTCCTTTTATTGAGTCTGAATCAGTTTGACTGATTCATTTAGAGCTGATTCAGAGTCAAATCACTGTCTAGTGAGAATCAAATCGAAACAAATCAATCAAATGCTCATCTCAGTCGAGTTCGTTTTTCAAGTGTGCGACTCTCACTAGAAAATTATTTGACTCCAAATCGTCTCGAAACGAATCAAACAATCAAACCGATTCAGACTTGACAAATGGACTAATAGAAGAGAAAGAGCAACAGGAAAAAGGACAGCCTTCCTGCTGAAAGCAAACCGGATCAGAACCTTACATTAGATTATTTTCTACATTTTTATTTTAAATCAGTTGTGTTGTTTCTCTTCTTTCTGCACTGGATTGAGGAAACACAGCAATAATAAATGAATAAATAAATGTATCTGTCCAGCTTCCTCCTCTTCTTCCCCCAGAATGACATGTGGGTGACGGATAGATGGATTTAAAAAAAAGATGTCTGGGCAAACTCTGACCTCCTGGAGTTAAAAGTGAGCATCCAAGGAAATTTAATGTGTTAACTGCACTACATTCTGCAGTCACACAGGACCAGAAAAAAATATGTACATCTACTGTACATGTTAACACACAAAACCTGCTTTTGAGTATTAGTTACCCTGTCTTATTATACAAGGCACCAAATAATTAAAAGTTCATCTATCATTTCACTTCCACTAATCAGTCTTTTGACCAGTCTAAAAATAAAAAGACTAAAAAGAAATTCAGACTTAGCAGGAAGAACTAAAGATATGTGGATGATGAAGTCTCAGTTCCACTGCTGATTCAACAGGCAGCTTCAACAGTCCTGGATCTTCTCCTTCTACTTTAAAGCTTGGAGAAGAGCACGTCTTTCGGGCTCTTCTTTTCCTGGGCTGCCTGCGCTGACTTCATAAGATCCTGTGTCTGCAACGTGCTCATGTTCCAAGTAGCCTGGAGACACAGAGGAGAAATCTCAGATTTTGACCACTCTACTTTGTGTTTGCGGCCATACTGTGTGTGCATGGGTCTACCCATACTGTGTGTGCATGGGTCTACCTTGGGGCTAAAAATGCTATTCATGTCATAAACAGATTCTTACCATGTAGTCTAGGCCCTCAGTCACACTGTGGTCTCTGGAGTAGAGAAGGTTGATTTTGGTTCCCTGGACAGAGCTCCAGCAATTTTCCAGAGCTCCAGCAATTATTGACTCTTTATCAGGGAACAGACGACTGCAGAGATGAAGAACAGAACACGCACTTACCTTCATTTATACTAAATAATGAAGCTACATGAAAAAATACACGGTACAACCCAAAGTCACATTTTTCTGTTATTATTCCATATCTTCCATGTGTCAGTCGAGAATTTCACCATTTTGTGATCACAGAAATTAACGCAAAACCAAGAAAAATCCACAATATTCAGAGGAGCTTCCACTTTTTCAAAGTTACTGCAGATTTGGGCGAAAATGTGTCATGACACGTCATCACCACAACAGGCCTTCAGCACAGGTTACTCTACTTCCTGAACAAGTGCAGACCCGGATACAAGTTGCATTCACATTCATGGGACAATTCACATTCACAGTTCCAGTGTAACCGAACTCTGACCACCTTCTACAGGTAGTCTCGGGTTCACATTACGACTTTCACATTATCAACTTTTCATGCAAACTGCTCTGTTTTGGACTAAACTTCCAGTGTGAAAGCCCCTTAAAACAGCTACACTGCAGAATTTTTCTGTTTTAAAATGTACACATTTCAGGTTTTGGAGTTTTGATAAATGACAAGATGGTAATATCATAAAATAGTCCACTTTGTATTAAAACCAGATATCTGATGCTCACTGTGCTTTATTTATTCTTCAATAAACTGCAAATGTAAATAATTGTTCAGAGTGTGCCCCCTTGGGGTCAACTCTTTCACAGGCGTTTGTACGAGTCAGAACAATGAGCCCATTCTTATCTTCTCATCACTTACTATCTCTATATATGGTCATATGGACAAAAATAACTTGTTTACAGATCTTGGTGTAAACATGTAAGCAAGCAATGTATGGCAAGTTAATGCTCCTCATACCTTCACCTGAAACCAGGCATCTTGTGTGCACAGACGAATATCACAGGCTGTGATTAGATCCACTCCTGCGAAAGAAGAAATCAGATCCACAAAAAAACTGTTAGTAATTCGGCCTCCTGCAGCTAACTATAGAGTGAAAGCCCCAGTAAAAGATAACTCTCTGATGGTTAAAACTTTGCAGGAAAAGTGACACCACAACCCTGGAAAGTTCCATCCATATTGTTTGCTGTGTGTATGAGATGATGGTACTTAACACTCCCAACAGACCTACTCCCACACACACGCCATGCACTTCCACCACCACGGGCTTTGGGCACTGCAGACACATCAAACACAAAGTTCAGTTTATATATACGACAATGTATTACTCTAATAGGTTATTGATTGTGCAAATACTATGTGCAGGTAGAACCCCTACATGCTTTGTATTTAATTTATGTAAGGAATAAACATGCGGTTATAGGCAAGTAGTCAACGATTCAATGAAGTGGATTGACTGTTACCACCCCAAGGTAGAACTGCACATTCTGAAGTGTTTTATCCCCCTTATACCACAGCAAGTTGTCAACAAATACATTTCTTTATAAATTAAAGAAGAATATGTCATACACATTAATCTATTTTAAAGGCTGACCGATAGTGGATCTTACAGATGCCGATAACCAAGTGGGGTAGCACTTACTAATAAGCGATTACTACTGAATGAAAATATAACACTCAATGGAAAAATTAAGTTTACTTTATTACAAAAATAAACAGTACTGACCATACCATGAAAATGTACTGTACTTTTTAAATTATATATATATATATATATATATATATATATATATATATATATATATATATATATATATATATATATATATATATATATATACACATATATACACAGTATCTCACAAAAGTGAGTACACCTCACATATTTATGTAAATATTTCATTATATCTTTTCATGTGACAACACTGAAGAAATGACACTTTGATACAATGTAAAGTAGTGAGTGTACCCACTTAAGCTCTAATTGGCTATTTATATCCCTATGGTTTGCTATATTTAAATGGTTAGTAGTAATACAGATCCCAGTATAGCTGGAACAGGCACGCCTTTAAGATTTATTAGTTGGAATGTCAGAGGTATGGGTAATCCTGTCAAGAGATCTAAAATTTTTACAGATTAGAAACGTTTAAACTCCGATATAGTATTTTTACAGGAGACTCACCTACGTATTAAAGATCATCATAGGTTACACTGCCCTTGGGTGAGTCAAGTCTTCCACTCAAACTTTAAGAGGGGTCGCTATTTTAATTCACAGTTTTCCTCCACTAACATTATTGCTGATGTGAACGGTAAATATATTATAGTTGCTGGTACTCTAATGCAAAGACAGGTGTTGTTGGTAAATGTATACGCTCCAAACTTTGATGATGTGGAATTTGCTAATAGATTGTTGAGCAATCTCCCTTTCTTAAATACTCACCTGTTGATTTTCGGTGGAGATTTAAACTGTGTTTTTGACCCGAACTTAGATCGGTCTAATCCCCGTTCTCTGAATCAATCTGCTATGTCTAAAACATTTTCCGATTTTATGTGTCAGAACGGTCTTGTTGATCCCTGGATATCCCGCAACCCCTCTCTTAAAAAGTTTCTTTCTTCTCCCAGCTGCATCATTCCTATTCGAGGATTGATTATTTTTTATAGGCAGCACTCTTGATTCTTGTGTAGTTTCTTCTGACTATCTGTGTATTGTAATTTCTGATCACGTTCCTCTACAATTAGATATTCATCTTTCTATTTATAAACGTAGCCCACCGCCTTGGAGATTTAATTCTCTTCTTTTGGCAGACAGTGAATTCTTTGAGTTCATTTCCACTTCTATTGATGACTTTCTTTTCTTCAATCAGAATGACTCCACCTCTTATTCATTGTTATGGGAGACATTTAAATCCTATATCAGAGGGCAGATTATTTCTTACTCCGCTCTCTGTAATAAAAAGTGCACTGCTAGGTCGAGGTTAATGAACTTACATCTGCGATCATTAACCTCGATCAGAGATATGCATTGAACCTCTCTCCAGAACTTCTTAAACAGCGTCTCAACTTACAGGCAGAATTTAATCTTATTTCGACTAAGGAGGCGGAACGCTTGTTGTTACGTACTTGTGGTTCATACTATGAACATGGCGACAAGCCGAGTTGTTTACTGGCACATCAGCTACAGCGACAGGCCACTTCCCGTCTCATACCTAGTATTAAAAACACTTATAATATTGTCACTACAGATCCCATGGAAATTAATGCTACTTTTAAATCGTTTTACTCATCGCTTTATAAATCCGAATTACCTACAGACAATACTAAAGTGAATGCATTTTTTCAAAACCTTTGTAACCCTGTTATTGATTCGAATACTGCCATGCAACTGAACTCCCCACTCTCTCTTGAAGAAATTTTAAACTCAGTTAAAACTATGCAATCTAACAAAGCTCCAAAGTCCAACCAGAGTAACTATGTGATCAGAAAGCTTACTTCTAGCTATACGTGGTCCTAGTACAAGTACTTCTGTCTTCTCAGAATTAAGTAATAGGAAGTTAGTAAGCATCCAACATCTAATGTCCTTTACACATTCTTCAAGTTTACTAAGCTGCTGTCTGTCCTCTGGCTTCGCTGAAACATACAACTGTGTGTCTTGGTCTGGGGCTGTCGGTACTGGGAAGCTACAATTCATTGAGGGAACCATGAATGCCTACATGTACTGTGAAATACTGAAGCAGAGCATGATCCCCTCCCTTTGGAGACTGGGCCGCAGGGCAGTATTCCAGCATGATAATGACCCCAAACACACCTTCAAGACGAACACTGCCATGCTAAAGAAGCTGAGGGTGAAGGTGACTGACTGGCCAAGCATGTCTCCAGACCTAAACCCTATTGAGCATCTGTGGGACATCCTCAAACGGAAGGTGGAGGAGCACAAGGTCTCTAAAATCCACCAGCTCCGTGATGTCGTCATGGAGGAGTGGAAGAGGACTCCAGTGGCAACCTGTGAAGCTCTGGTGAACTCCATGCCCAAGAGGGTTAAGGCAGTGCTGGAAAATAATGGTAGCTCTCAGCTAATGTCTCTCTGTAGTGTCTGATTTAAAATTAGCTCAATCTGCAAACCCAAGATGGCTGATTTGTGTCCATTGTTGCTGAATATTTGAATGGAGCTATACTGAGAGCTATTGTAAATGCACTGTAGCACTTGTCTGTCCTGCAGACTTCATAGTTGAAAATGTTAACTGCTTGCTCCCAAGGCTTCTTTAGTGTAGATGAACACCTATAACTTACACATAATGTCTGGCGTAACTGTTCTGCTAGACCTGACCAGATTTTCTCATTGACTTCATGCCAATAAAGGGTACAATCGAATAATATGCTCCTTCGACAGTGGGACAATTGAGAGCATCCTGACCAGCTGTCTCATGGTGTACGGGAATTGCACCGCCTCCAACCGCAAGACCCTACAGTGAATTGTGAGGACAGCTGAAAAGATCATCGGGGTCTCTCTACCCATCAGACACCTCCTTCAACGACCGGTGCATCCGCAAAGCCACCAGTATTGTGGACGACCCCTTTCACAGACTATTCACCCTCCTGCCATCTGGTAGAAGGTACAGGAGCGTCCATGCCACCACCAGCAGACTCTGCAAGTTTCTTCCCTGAGACAGTCAGATTACTCAACACACTGCTGCCTCCCAGTGCTCACCTGGGCTAGTCAAACACCTCACCCAGTAAGACTCATACCACTGCACACTGCACTACGCAGTAAGACTTTACATAGCTGCATCAGTCATTTTATACTAGGGAACTATTTCTGCTGCCAGTATTGCTGCAATACATGTGTTGCTACATTACACATTAGCTTACAGTTTACAGTCCATGTCCTGTGTATCCATTGTCCTGTGTATCTATTGTCCTGTGTATTTACTGTCCTGTGTATTTGCTGTATTGTGTTTTTATTGTTTTGCACTTGTCTAACACAGTTGTGTATTTGCACTTTATGTAGTCTTGCGTACTGTTCTGTGTTGCATCATGGTCCCGAAGAAATGTCACTTTGTTCCAGTGTATACAAGCTATACAGAGGAATGACAATAAAAACCCACTTGACTTGACTAATAGCACCTCAAAGGGTTTAAAGTGTATTCAAATACCTGGGCACATCCCTAATTAGAAAGACCATTAACTACTAAACTCTAAGTTTAATATATTCTGCAGTAGGAAAGAATAAGGATCCTTGTTAAATTAAATTAACTTCACTTAGTGTTGTGGTGATAGCACATGGAGCCATTGCTTATTATAATAATGAACGGCTATGAGAGTAAAAGCACTGCAAACCTACATAAAAATTAAAGCATATTTCCAATTCTGAAAAAAAAAAATTACATACTGCTGTACCTGCAGTGAAGATTTTCCCGGCACCCGAGAACACCACCACACGGCACTTTGAGTCTTCAACAATCTGATTAAAGAACTCGATCATTTCACTGTAGGAAAAAAAAAAGCACTAATGATGTTATTATGCAAAGTTGCCATAAAATAAAAATAAAAAAAACTACAGGTGAGGGAAGAACAGCTGTTACAACATGCTAACACAAGTGAGAACAAGAATGAGTTTTCCATTCTACAACATAAAATGCAACTTTACACCGATCAACTACAGCAGTAAAACCACTGACATGTGAAGTGAAGAACACTGATTATCTCATTACAACAGCACCAGTGAAGGGGTAGTATATATTAGGCAGCAAGTGAACGGTTGGGGAAAAATGGGCAAGTGCAAGGATCTAAGCAACTTTGATAAGGGCCAAACTGTGATGTCTAGATAACTGAGTCTGAGCATTGCCAAAATGGCAGGTCTTGTACCTACCAAAAGTGGCCCATGGAAGGACAACTGGTGAACTGGTGACAGGGTCAAGGGCGTCCAAGGCTCACTGATACGAGTGTGGAGTAAAAGCTAGCAGAGGCAGTGTGATGTTCTGGGTAATGTTCTGCTGGAAAACCTTTGGTCCTGGCTTTTGTGTGGATGTTAATATACTTTGATACGTACCACCTACCCAACACTGTTGCAGACCACGTGCACCTCTTCATGGCAACAATATTCCCTAATGGCAGTGGTCTCCTTCAGCGGAATAATGTTCCCTGATACACTACAAAAAAACGGTTCTGGAATGGTTTGAGGAACATGATAAAGTTCAAGGTGTTGACTCTGCCACCAAATTCCCCAGATCTCAATACAATTGAGCATCTGTGGGATGTGCTGGACAAACAAGTCTGATCCATGGAGGCCCGCCTTGCATCTTACAGGACTTAAAGGATCTGCTGCTATGGTCTTGGTGCCAGAAACCACAGCACACCTTCAGAGGTCTTGTGGCGTCCATGCCTCAATGAGTAAGAGCTGTTTTAGCGTCACAAAGAGGACCTGCACAACATTAGTCAGGTGGTTTTAATGTTATGGCTGATTTTTATTTATTTTTTTAACAAATTGTTAGTGCTGCCATTTTTCATTTATTATCACTTTAAAAAAAAAAAAAAAAAAAAAACCTTGTTAAATACTTTGTTTTTCTAAACGTAAAAAAAACCCCACACTAATACAATTTCCAAAGGGCAAATTTTAGATCTAAAATGGTGACAAACATATTGTGTGTTGTAAGTGCAGGGGTGATCTGTTTTTACACATCACTAACCCTTAGATTTGAGACACAACACATGGAAGGCTGTGACCTCTCACCTACTTTCACTCACTCCTGTTCATTGTGCAATCTACTTGTTTAATGCGATCCACTGCAAAAGCAAAAGGCAAATCATCTTATAATGAACCATTACAATTACACAATCTACAACTACAGCCATCCAACTTCTGTACCGCTTATCCTTACTGGGTCGCGAGGAACCTGGAGCCTATCCCAGGGGACATGTGGAGGCGGAGGACACCCAGGATGGGGTATCTACAATTATGCTAAATTAAGGCTAGTTATAGTTATGAGACAATCCAAGCCAAGTGCATGCCAGATTGCTTTCGCTGTTTCACTAAAACCAAAAAGTAATGCTACTCTCATGCTAGTACACACGTCTGTAGTACTCTTACTTACTTCCCAAAGCAACAGCTCTCATAATGCAGTTCATTGCTCTTGAACCAGAGTTTCAGGTAAACTTACAGATGCAAAGTCCAAACGCCTTCCTGTCTGTCTAAACACACTATTTAAGGGTATGACAAGGTGTCCTGTACACTTCACCTAGTTTTACATTTACATTTATTCACTTAGCAGACGCTTTTATCCAAAGCGACTTACAAATGAGAGAGATACAAGCAAAGCGATATCAAGCAGAGAACAATACAATAAGTGCTACCATACGAGATCCATTAATTGAATTCCAGAATTCAATAGTTTTCTACATGTCCAATAGAGATTCAGCCTGGATTTGCGTTGTAAATATTTATAATGGACGCCATGTTGGACCGTTTTTTTCTCATACGGTGTCTGAGAAGGGACATAAAACTCAGAGTATTATAGCCTATTCTAGAACATCTATAACTGAACCATTATCTTCTGCTCTGGTCAAAAATACCTCATTTAGATTTTTAAACTAAAATAGAAGCAATGTATAAATAACTTTTATACCATAGTGCTGTTGAATTTTCGACTCTGGCTGGCAGACGTTTTGAGGTGTGCAATTATTTTTAAGTGAATGCACGGCTAAAGTAGTTCCAGTCAGGTCTTGCCCACATTACATATCACTTCGCTATGTTAACTGAAATAACAGAAAAGTTAGGATACTGTCCACCACGGCACACAGATTTAACAACAAACAAAATAACAGAAAACTACGATTTTCCAGAAATATGTCAAGAATAATTGACGACGGGCCATTGAATTATTAGAAAAATAATATGCACCCGAGGTTTTAATGTGGCCACGAGGCACTTAAACTTAAAAGAGAGCAAGAAAAGAAAGAATGCGAGAGAGCATGTATTATCAGCGCTCTCTCTCTCTCTCTCTCTCTCTCTCTCTCTCTCTTTTTTTGCAGTGTGGCAGGGGCATTATCCTGCTGTAAGAGGCCATACCGTTGTCATGAAGGGGTGTACTTGGTTTGCAATAGTGTTTAGGTAGGCGGTACATGTCAAAGTCACATTCACATGAATGACAGGACCCAATCCAGTTCTGGTGCTCATGTGCCCATTGTAGGCGCTTTCGGCGGAGGACAGGATCCAGCATGGGCACTCTGACCGGTCTGCAGCTATACAGCTTTAATGCACTGTGTACTGACACCTTTCTATCATAGCCAGCATTAACTTTTTCAGCAATTTTACTACATTTGCAGACCAAACATGCTAGCCTTCACTCGCCACACATATCAGTGAGTCTTCGGTACCCATGACCCTGACACTGGTTCACCGGTTGTATCTCCTTGGACCACTTTTGGTAGATACTGGGAACACCCCACAAGACCTGCCTTAGAGACACTCTGACGTGTAGCCATCACAGTTTGGCCCTTGTTAAAGTCGCTTAGTGCTTACACTTGCCTATTTTTCCTGCTTCCAACACATTAACTCCTAGAGCTGACTGTTCACTTGCTGCCTAATATATCCCACCGCTTCACAGGTGCCATTGTAACGAGATAACAAATGTTATTCACATCACCCAGCCGTGATTCTAATGTTATGGCTGATTGGTGTATATCTGTTTAGAATGCATGATCTGTTCCGTCTGAATAATGTGTTTGTATTCCCTGGTGAAGACCATGTATACACATTGTAATATTTCTGATATTGTGGTAACTATACTCCAGCCCTCTAGTGTGAAATGAGAATCAGACAGCACATAGTTTCATGTACCAACTATGTACCCCCCAAATAAAGATAGTTATGGCACTAGGGTAATGACAGATGTTTGTTCAATCAGGTGAGTAGAACAATTACTTTTTAATAATTAGTGTTTATAACCAATGAATGAGCAAACATAAACTACAGTACACTGTCACAGATCTGTCATTTACTGACAATATTTTTAGGCTAATCTCAGGACTTTTTGTGTTGTTAATATGATGTTTTTTGGCTAGAAATTTTATTGAGACACAAATACTCTGTGAATCACCTAAATTTTAACACAAGGCATTGTCACAAAGCACCATTACAGAAATTCACATCTAGATCTCTGAGCAGCTCAAAAGCAACAGTGGCAAGGAAAAAAGCCACAAGATGACATAAGGATGAAAACTTGAGAGGAGCCAGACTCAAAATGGAAATGCAGACACCAGATAGTGAATCATCATCATTTACTGCATTTTAAGACTTTCCCAATGTACCTGAACCATGCTGTCTAGAATTATTGAGCTATGTTTAGGAATTTGGTATTGCTTGAAAATGATTAGATAATAAACATCTCTACATGATTTGAACTAACTTTATGCTTCTTTTGTTACAGCAGTACATCTTATTCATACATTATATACATCACAGTGATATTATTTGTCATGACAAATTAACACTTATCAGCAATAACATTAAAACCACTGACAGGTGATGTGAATGACATTGATTATTTCATTACAGCGGCACCTGTCAAAGGGTGTGATACACAGTATTAGGCAGCAATTGATCTTGAACTTAATGCATTGAATGCAGGATAAATGGTTAAGGATCTGAGCGACTCTGACAAGGGCCAAATTTTGATGGCTAGATGACTGGGTCAGAGCTTCTCCAAAACAGCAGGTCTTGTTGGGTGTTCCCGTTAAGCAGTGGTTAGTATCTACCAAAAGAGTTCAAGGTGTTGACTTGACCTCCAAATTCCCCAGATCTCTATCCGATCGAGCATCTGTGGGATGTCAGATACCTGGAGGCCCCACCTCACCACTTACAGGACTTACAGGATCTGCTCCTAACATCTTGGTACCAGATACCACAGCACACCTTCAGAGGTCTTGTGGAGTCCATGCCTTGACAGGTCAGAGCTGTTTTGGCAGCAAAAGAGGGACCTACACAATATTAGGCAGGTGGTTTTAATGTTGTGGCTGATCAGTGTATATCACCTTTCCTCTCTCAGCTTGTACTGTATTTTAAATCTGTATTTTAAGACTTTCCCAATGTACCTGAACCATGCTATCTAAAATTATCAAACCATATTTGGGAATTTTGGACAGCCTGAAAATGATTCAAGTATAAACATCTGTATATGATTTTATCTAAGTATTTTACAGAAGTACATCTTATACATATATGCATGATACATATGTGGTACTTATTTGTCATGACACATATATACAAATTGTCATGACCTCATGAAAAAAATTGTCAAAGCATTTTTCCTAGCTTAAGATTTTTGGGTCAACTTCCTGCTTGCTTTTGACTACACTCACATAACATGGCTTCAATTCCTGTTGAAAATATCATAATTATGAGGTGAATGCACACAAAAGTATAACTAGAACTCATATTTTTCTATGAGCCCCGACTTCATGAACTGAGAGTATGTTAAAAAAAAAGTCATGGCAGCCCCCACAATGAATGTGCCAACTACAGCAGACAGTAAGATTTAAGTGGTAATTTTGCTTGTTAACTAAGAACTACAGCTTGATATTTTCCTACAGTAAGTAAAATTGTTGTTTTTTTCATTCACCTATCAAGCCCTTGGAATTATATGAATTTGACAGTTCTGTGAGTGAAGGATTTTGAGCAATAGAGTATTATAGAAGTAGAAATCAGATACAATATTTCAACTTTATTCATTCAATCATTTACCTTCAGTAACCAAAATCTTGACCATCGAGTTTCCTCAAGAGCGTGGATGTGGGAATGGGGAGACCCGCTTCATTCTTCAGAGCTCTACATGGCCAAAGGTTATCTTTGGTATCAATAAATGAGCTGAACAGTTTGTGCCTAGGCAGGATATCATGATAGCTAGATCCAGAACTACGTGAAACCAGACACCGTGGCAACTTGAAATGGACTCTTTGATCATTTAAACTGGAAAAATATATGGTCCACGCAAGAAAGATTTTTCCTCACAAACAAAGTAAAATAAATATCTTTAAATTAATTCATAATATTTACCCTGTCAAAAATTTCTTAAAGAAAAAATGCAAATCTGATTTTTACACTAATTACTCTTTTTGTCAGAATGACACTGTTACGCCACGGCCAGCAGAGGGCACTGTGGCTCTTCTCCGGACGAGTCATATGACACTGTTTTGGTTCGCTCGCTTCCTGCTCGACTTTGAGTGAAGTGACTTTCATTTGCCACAGGTGTTTATGTTTTGTATTTAAACGCCTTGGTTACTGAGCACTTCGCTTAGTATTATATAGTTATATTGGTTGTAGTTTTCGTATCGGTCGTTTCCATGCCTCGAATGTTCTCGTTTTCCTGGTGAAGACCGCGTTTACTTTGGTTTCGTGTTTTATGTTTAATAAAGACTTTGATCTGCACCTGCATCCGCCTCCAGTCTACGATACGTTACAGACACTGAAACTTGCCTTCACTTGTTTTGGTCATGCAGTTATACTGCGCGGCTTTGGAAAAATGTTAGTTTGTTTATCTCAAGTTTGGATTTATTGAAGTGGATCTAAATGCCTGCTTTATAATAAACATAATTCCTTTCCTATGTAGAGTTTATATTCCTAAATGTAAACCTAATATTTTGGTATTCATACAAGAGATAAAATTTTCATTGCTTACAATTTCATCTTCTCTTAACAAAAAAGCACTCAGAATATGTACAATTTGCATGGCCTACAAACTTTTTACTGTAATTAATGTGTAATTTTCTTTTCATTTAGGTAATTCCCTCTTTCTTTATCATTCATTCATTTATTTAAGTTACTGTCTAGTTCTACTTCTGTTTTGAGCTATGGTGCTGTTGGTGTTTTCTTTAACTGTTATGGTCTATTTTGGTTGTACCATACTGTAAACTGAATGTTCCAATAAAGCATTAAAAAATATTTTTAAAAAGACCTTACTCAAGCACATGAATAAACAAGTAACTTCCGGATAATAAACCGGGAAAAAAAAACCTATAACAATTGACCCATTTTCTAATTATTTTTCACTTGAGTGTGCGATTAAAAGAATGAAAAACAACTTTGATTTGTAAATGAATAATGACATAAGACATTTTTTCAATTTCGGATATTTGGTTCTTAATTGAATATGAAAAGAAGGAATGATATATGGATTATGTCACGTCCTGAGACGTAAGGGAGATTAGGACGGATGCAAGTGCAGTTAACAGTTTTCTTTAAGAGAGACACAGGCAGATAAATCCTAATCGTAATCCAAAAACGTGGTCCAAAAACATGCAAAAGGTCAGGCAATCGGCAAACAGGCATAAACGGGGCAAAGCGGGAATCAAGTTGACGGTCACGGAAACAGGGTCAAGAAACAAAACAAGAAACATAAACTATGACTAGAGACTGGGAGCGGAAAACCAGCGTGGACTAAATGAACTAATCTAACATGTAACATAACATGGACACCATATCTATCTATCTCTAACGTATCTTATCTCTATCTAATGTATCTTATCTCTATCTAACGTCTCTTATCTAATACTCCATGCCGTGTACTGGGAGGCGCGAGGTATATAAGCAAACATAATCAACGTTAATTGCTGACGGCTGACACCAATCTAGATACATGCTCGAACAACAGCCAATGACAGAACAGGGAGGAGACAGAACAGAAATATAACAAATGCACATGTCCATAGTAAACAATGTCACGGTTGTCAACATTCGAAGAGCGGGCGTGCTGCCTAAAGGGTAAACGGTGACAGATTATAAATTCCTACCTCATCCCAGAAGTGATGCACATGGAGACTAGTGAAATGTCACAGGAGTCTGAAGGACAGGGTGGGGGGACTAAAGATGAGGTGAGTGAAAACATTGTAAATAGTATTAGCAGTGAAAGACCTGAATGTAGTTATACTGTAAACGCCAGTGTAAAAGATGGTACTGCTGAAAGTGTGAATGTTACTGATGGGAGTGAGAAACAGGATAATGTTGTGGCTTTGGCTACTGATGTGGCTCAGGCTGGTGAGTAAGAGGAGGGCCTGCTAGGTGAGCTGAATGATCTGTCTCAATGTACAACATCCTATTTTGGGATAAAGATTGGATACAGCTTTGAAAAGGACCCAATCAAGCAACCAGCCAATTCAAAGCTTGCTTACACTAGTTATATAGGTACCATTTGCGCGTAGCTTTTGCTTATGGCCATACCACTCTGACAATGCCTGATCTTGTCTGATCTCTGACACAAAGGTGAGTTGGGCCTGGCTAGTACTTGGATGGGAGACTGCATGGGAATAACAGGTGCTGTAAGATTTTGAATAAGGCTTTCCTTTGCTTTAGTGTTTTAACCATCTGGGGTCTTCAAACGTGACCACACGTTCTGCTGGATTTTTTCCTCATGACTGCAGAAACAACTTAAAATACGCCATCATTTTTGGCCATACAGATAAGTGTAAGACATCATTAGAAACTATAAAGGGTCTATATTTATTTGTGTACACTCACAATAACAAAATCTTCTGCTTTTGGGAAATAAAGAAAATAAACAGTGTGCGCTTTCAGCTGTCTCTGTGTCAGCGAGAAACTTTCTGAAACACGTCACAAAAATGAAGTGTAACTCAGCGGATACTTATCACAAAACATGAAACACTAATTATAATTATAATTACTAATGATGTAAAACTTCATGAAGACTTGTGGAACTTGTGTTTGTCAAAAGGAATTATACTTCTGCTGGATGATGAATAAATGGAAAATAATCTACATGAAGCAAGTTGACTGGATACTGGCTGGCACATACTATATTCATTTACTATATTCAGATAAGTGAATGTGTGTGTTCCTCGTACGAGTTAACATTTAGTCTGTGCTTTTGTTTTTCTTTATCATTTTTAATAGAGTTATTTTAATGTATGCTTTAAAACGGTGGGCAAACAGTTGTTTTTGTTTTAGAATGTAATATTTATATTTTAATATATATTATATTTTTGCACATGTGTAGCATAGCCGACATAAATACATTCACTATATATGTTTTCTTTGACTTTAGTTTTCACATTGTTTGGAGGACCAAATCGGGCAACGAAATTCTTAATCCTGTGATGAGCAATCAGCCAGTCCTGCTTAAATTAAAAAGAAGTGCCTTGTACCTACACCAGTCTAGCATGGTCCAGGGATGGTTCACCCAAAAATAAAAATTGTCAACTACTTACAAAGTTTATACCTGCTTCATTGAATTTGTCTATGTAAGTCTTAAGAATGAACATAAATAGATTTAACTTGTGAATAAAAGAACTTTATTCATATAAATCTTGTGAGAATCATACATCAATCTGATTTCATTGGCACAGCCATGTAGTATCTAGTATAGAGGTTGTTGATAGTGTTGTGTACATGTTGCTACATTGTACATGGTGTTTATCATAATTAATTTGGGGTAGATAGCCCAATGCTGTTTGTGAGAAATAAGTATTTTTGCCCACAATATCTTGTAAATTTTTTTCATTATAAAATGCTTGAATGCCTTTTTCCATTTCTTTTCTTCACCAAACACCTTAGGAGATGGTTCATCCTAAAATGCACAGATCACCATCATCACCACACCTGTATCCCATCTGGACATCCAGAACCAGCTGTCATGCACCTTGTCATTACAAATGTTATGGAATTTTGTTCTACTAGAGCTCATTCTAATCTTTATTTGAGACTGGTATTGTGTAGAGCAGCATTTCCCAACCTTTTTTCAGTCAAGGCACCCTTTGAAAATGCTAGACAGCGTTAAACCTGGTTTATACTCGACATGTCCGGCAAAAATGAAGTCATTGCTGAGTGGGCGGTTGAGCGTGTTGAGTGTGCGAGGCCACATTTCTCGAGGCGGTTTGTATGGCATTTTTTGCAACTTTCTGCACCGCACTGCTTCCAGAAATGAATGACTTGGAGGCGACTCTTGCCGGAAGTTACGATTGTACAGGTATCTCTATAATCCATCCATGCGGGACCATATAGAGAGCCAGGTGGCACAAAATTCATAGAAAGGTTTTTAAAATAGTGATTTGGATTTGCTTCGTACATACTGCTGAGATAATAAAGCCAAAACTGAAAGTTTTTTGGGGTGCACCATGTTTTCATTCATCAGTATCTTCTCACATAAACACAGTCACTACACTACACCATCAGATACGTTGATTACACCTCATTCTGCTGTCTTTATACACAGAGACATTTACACTGATGGTGAACATACAGAGTGATCATTCTGTATTATCTTTCTTTTGTCTCTGTACATAAAGAGGCATTTACACTGATGGTGAACACACAGAGTGATCATTCTGTAATATCTTTCTTTTGTCTCTGTACATAAAGAGATATTTACACTGATGGTGAACATACAGAGCAATCATTCTGTAATATCTTAATTAAATGTGAGAAATGTGAGAAATGACATTTGCAGGAAGCTCCCACTTTTTGCTGATGTCTACAGTAATTGCTAACATTTAGCCTAGAAAATGAGCCTACAATAAATAATAACTCTATTTAATGAAAGTAAAGGTCCATGTTTAATAAAAATTCTTAATGGAATGAATAAAATGAATTGAGGTTGTTTAGTTTAGTTTTATACATGTGATCATATTTATAGCTGTGTTTTGTTGTAATGTGACAAGTGATAATCTCAAGGTTTATTGGGTGTTATATGATTATTATATGATTCTTTGCTTTTTTTCATACTGTGGGTTTTAGTGAAGTTTACTGAAAACAAACATCAACAACAATAAACACAACAATTCCTCCTCATCATTCAGCAACTCCATGCGAGACGCCATGTTTGAAAGCGTTGCTTTGGTTGTTCCGATAACTACTTCTTCTCTCTCATCTACTTCCTGTTGGTTTATAGGACGATTACTCAGAGTCTCCCCTTTTCGGTTCAAAGAATATTACACTGACAAGCGCGTCAAGTTTAAACGCCTCGTCCATTTTGGAAGGTGCACACGCAGTCAGTGGAGGCTCGTGCTGCGGAGCCAGGCGGAAGTATAAACAAGGCTTTAGATCCATGAGGATGAAGTTGATGGCCCAGAAGCATCTGGAGCTTTTCTTTTAAGGAATCTGTCCATATTATTTTGTACTACACATGCATCGTCACACGCTAATGATTAGGATAAAACACACACATGCGTTACGCATACTGATGTTGATGTGCTGCTGACCGGTCAGGGGGGAGGGGGAGGGAATTGGTATTATTATAAATATAATTTATTATTATTGTTATGCGTGTACGTCTGTCTTATTATATCTGTGTCTGTGTTATTATGTCAGACATCAGATATTTCTCATCTATATTAAATGTTTTCCACACATTTGATCATTTTAGAAAATGTTTGAAGGATTTTTTACACACACCCCTGCTCTCATCAGACGGAACCCCGGTTGGGAAACGCTGGCTTAGTTACTCATCTGACCAATGTATTTCTCCAGATCTCCAATCTGAGATGGTGGTTCTGTCCCAAACGTTATCTTGTCATCTGGAGCCATCAAATGTGGTCTTGAGGGCTTAAGAATGTTTGAGTGTTCATGAGGTGTTATTCTTATGATCAGCTGGAACGATGAGTCGGTGTAGAAATGTAAGTTTTATTTGGTTTAATGAAATGCAAATGAAATGGGAAGTTAACTCCATTACCAGTAACACACATCTACATGTTTAAGCTGAATACGCACAATATGCTGACTGCTATTGTACCAATTAGCTAGCAGGCTATTAACTAATTGCTCACTACTAAGCTCTTTCTCCTTGACAGAATCAGCCCATTGTAATGATAAACAATCTGAGGCTGTGAGCAGTTAAGAAGTTAAAGTAAGTCATTCTCTTCAAATGCTATTGAGCTTTAAATTATGGTATATTTTATGTATGAGCCCATTCGGTAGTGAAATACAACCTCAAATTTTGAATTTGATGGCAGCAACACATCGAAAAAAAGTTGGAACAGGGCCATGTGTACCACTGTGTAGCATCCCCTCTTCTTTTAACAACACTCTGTGTACGTCTGGGAACTGAGGAGACCAGTTGCTAGAGTTTTGGGAGAGAAAGGTTGTCCCATTCGAGTCTGATACAGGATTCTAGCTGCTCAACAGTCCTGGGTCTTCTTTGTCGTATTTCTCGTTTCATGGTGTGCCAAATGTTTTCAATTGGTGAAAGGTCTGGACTGCAGGCAGGCCGGTTCAGCACCTGGACACTTGGTTCAGCACCTGGATTCGTCTGACCACAGAATAGTTTTCCACTTCACCTTGGTCCATTTTAAATGAGCTTTGGCCCAGAGAAGACGGCAAAGAACATGTTCACATACTGCTTTTTCTTTGCATGATAGAGCTTTAACCAGCATTTGTGGATGGCATGGTGAACTGTGTTCGTAGACAGTGAGTTCTGGAGGTGTTTCTGAGACCATGCAGTGATTTCCATTATAGAATCATGCCTGTTTTTAATGCAGCGCCGCCTGAGGGCCCACAGATCACGGGCATGTAATACTGATTTCCACCCTCGTCCCTTGCGCACAGCGATTTCTCCAGATTCTTGGAATCTTTTGATGATATTATGCACTGTACGTGATGAGATTTACGTTAAGGAACATTATTCTAAAGTGTATGTGCTCTGCGGACTTTTATATCCCCACCAATGACAAAATCTAACCCACACCCTTATAAATTTTAAATGTAAACCTGAGCTGAATGGAGCTTGACTGCTCTCGTGTGGCCTAACTGGGGAACTGAAATTTCTCAAAATCAGTATTCTGTTATGGGGCCTTTATATTTAAGTCTATACTTGTAGTAGGTACCCAAGAGGTAGGTAATAATAATAATAATAATAATAATAATAATAATAATAATAATAATAATAATGTTGGAGTTAGACCAGATATTTTGGGTTATTTTGATTATAGGTTTCACGGATGAAGTTACTGAAGTTAAGGAGAAGTACTGAAAATAAAGTTATAGCCTTGCTGAATAAACGGAGAATAAGGCTGCATTAGGGAAATAATAGTAATATACTTAATATACTTTCATAGCAGCGCTGATGAAATACATATACTTGTAAAAAAAAAAAAATAATAATAATAATAATAATAATAATAATAATAATAATAATAAAAACAGAGAACATGTTTAACCTTTCTTGCTTGCTTTGAATTTTCACATAATTATTAATTTAGCAGCTGTTTTTACAATTCAAGAAGTCAAGTATAAGTCTATATGGAGAGAGAGAGAGAGAGAGAGAGAGAGACAGACAGACAGACAGAGAGAGAGAAGGGGGACAGTGAACCATAATGACATCATGTACAGAGTTCTAGCAAGATGGTATGATTGACAGTTTTTAGAAGTCATTTGCACTTCCTAATAATACACGTATGAATAGTACTACAAGAAATAGTAATTATAATCACAATCATAACAATACTAATGGTAATAATTATAATAACAACAACAGAACGAAATAAGAAAGAAACTACAGAAGAAAGAATAAAAGGTGGTGAAGTAAAAATGATAAAGTGAGTTTCAGGCAACCTTCCCCCAACCGTTGTAGTTTAAAGCTGCAGCATGCAAGTCTATATCTTTGCAGCAGAGATGCCCAGGCTAGGGCCCGCGGGCCAAAATTAGTAAGGCACTCTCTCACTGGCAGTTCAAGGTACTGTTGGATGAGATGGATGCGCAAAATGGTGATGTGTTGTACCACCAGGAGGTTAGATGGCTGAGCCGAGGAAAAGTTCTCAGGAGATTTTTTGATCCGCGTGATGAGATCAGAGCTTTTCAGGAAAGCAAGATTAGTAGTATTCAAGTGCCCATGGATAAGAAATGGCTTTCTGACCTGGCTTTCCTGGTGGACATTACAGAGCTGCTCAATGTTTTAAATGTTCAGCTCCAGGGAAAAGACCAGGTTATCACCCAGTTTTTTGATCATGTCAAAGCCTTCAAACAAAAACTACTGCTGCTCAGAAGACATCTCTCAGCAGGTAACATTCACAATTATAATATTCACAATAGATTTATGTGCAGTTATTATTATTATTATTATTATTATTATTATTACTCATATTTATTTTGCTTTTATATCCAGTGGTGTCAGCTTTGGTTTTTTTGTTAATCAAGTTGATAAAATTTGTGTCAAAGTTCTCTTAAATTATCATGGATTAATTTGGATTAAGTTTTGTCAGCTATTTATTCTATTTGCCTCCCTCTGTTTTTACATGCCTGCTTTTCTCTTCTTTCACTCCCAGTCTCACACTGTTCCCCTGTCTCTCTCTCTCTCTCTCTCTCTCATTCCCACTCCCACGTCCAGGAAATTTAGCCCATTTTCCCTGTCTTAGAGAGGCAGGCATGATGAAAGAGGAGGTACCCGAGTATAATGCTGTTCTCAGCAACCTTATCCAGGAGTTTGACCGTCGCTTTGAGGACTTCAGACACAATGCTACTGACTTTGAGTTGTTTGCTCAACCCTTCACCATCAGTGTGGACACAGTCAGTGATGATCTGCAGATGGAACCAATTGAGCTTCAGTGTGATTCAGAACTCAAACACAAGTTCAGGTCCCTTCCCTTGACAGACTTCTACAAATGTGTCCCAGCAAACAGGTACCCAAAGATGTGCAAACAGGCACAAGTGATGCTGTCTCTGTTTGACAGTACCTACCTCTGTGAACAGACTTTCAGTCTGATGAACTTGAACAAGTGTAAACTGAGAATCAAACTAACTGACACTCACCTACATAATATCCTGACTTTGTCAGTAAGTCAGCTGCAGCCCAATTTGGAAAAAAATTTTGAAAAATAAGGTCCAGCTTTATGTGTCTCATTTGAGGTCACTGATGTTGCAGGCATGTGGCTGTATTGCTTATAGCTTGAATAGTTGTATTAGGCATTGAACATGTTGTATTATAAATGGGATTGTTTCTATGTTTTCATTATACTATAAGTTTCATTGAACTATAAAACTCTGAAAATAAAATTGCATTAGTTAAGCAGATTACAGACTAATGTTTCCTATTTATTTAATTATTTTTTAAATAATATGAAAATCATAAATGAGGAGAACCATGACAACTTTCATTTTAATATAATACAGTTTGGTATAATGCAACATTAACTTTCGGCCCACGGCCCTCAATCAAGTTTGATTTTGGCCCCTCATAGGAAAAATTTTGGGCACCTCTGTTCTGTGTGTAACGTGTAAAATGGGAACATGAAAGGAATATTCTAAAAGCGACTCATGTAAACACCTTACATCACAATACTGTCTTATTCAGAATAAGGTCAATAATTAGATTATGTTTACATGGACAGCAATAGTCAGTGTTATGCTGAAAGATGACATTCCTCTTCATCTTAAGTGTTTAAGCAGAACCCTTAAGGTTTTGGAGCTATTCATTATTCCCTCCACCCTGATTAAAGCCCCAGTTCCAGCTGAAGAAAAACAGCAACAAATTATGATGCTGTATAAAACATACAATGATAATTTATGAAAAGTATAAAAATCTGTATAAAACTCCCAAGAGCTCAACAGATGATACAATCACTAGAAGACACTAAACATCCTGACTGGGAGACCTCACTCAGTCTGGATCGGGAGCAGCACCTCCAGCACCACCACACAGAGCAAATTCTACATAATCTGAAAACAAAACGCATCCCCAGTGTGAGGATTGAACTCATGACCTTCAGATTGTAAGTCTGACATGCTACCTACTCTGCTAACAAGGCTGAAAAGGTGACACCAAACAGAAATTAATAAATAAACAAGTGTGTAACCATGGCATATAAAATGAATAATGATGGTGTATAAAGAGTATAAAAATCTGTATGAAAGTCCCAAGAGCTCAATAGACGACACAATCGCCACCACCCTCCATCTGGCCATGGACAAAAAGGACACATACATTCAAATGGTCTTCATAGAACAGTTAATTTCAGCGTTCAACACAATCATTCCTCAGCACCTGATTGAAAAGGCAATCCAGTCAGGGCCTGTAGACCTCCCTCTGAAACTGGATGCTAGACTTCTTGACTGGGAGACCTCACTCAGTCTGGATCGGGAGCAGCACCACCACACAGAGCAAATTCTACATAATCTGTAAACAAAACCCATGCCCTGTGTGAGGATTGAACTCACGACCATCAGATTATGATACTGACACTCTAAATCAGGGGTATCCAATCTTATCCAGAAAGGGCCAGTGTGGGTGCTGGTTTTCATTCCAACCAAGCAGGAGTCACACCTGATTCCATCTGTTTAATCAGTTGAGCGTGGCTTTCAATAGACTCAGGTATGGCTTCTGCTTGGTTGGCATGAAACCCTGCACCCACACCGGCCCTTTCCAGATAAGATTGGACACCCCTGCTCTAAATATTCCGCTTACAACGCTGAAACTGAACAACACAACAGAAATTAATAAATAAGCAAGTGTGTAACTACGGTGTATAAAACATATAACGATGGTGTATAAAAAGTATAAAAATCTGTATGAAAGCCGTAAGAGCTCAACAGAAGACACAATCGCCACCACCCTCCATCTGGCCATGGACAAAAAGAACACAAGAAAACAAGGTGCAGACACTACTGATTGGCTGACACACCCTTATACTTTGATGTCCAGTCCGATCTAATTATACAGCTTAATTGCATACTTGGAACTTCACAGAGAATGTTTTGGAAGCTTTACCTCTCTAAGATGCAACAAACATCTGCAATATATTATAGGAAAGATAAATGCCCATCAAAGTGTGACAGGCAACAGAAACTAATGAACAAGCAAGTATGTAATGTTCGTGTATAAAATGTGTGCATTTATACAACTTACTTATGTACTTGGAAGCTTATGTAGTTGGAGACCCGTGGAGACTTGGGATATGACCCGAGACTCCACCTTCAGAGTAGGTGACAAGGCGACCCTAAGAACAGCAAGGGCCTAACTCTTACCGGGCCATTATAGAATCAAAGCGCCTCAAGGACAGAGGCGACATGCGGCACATTTGGCAGGGCATCCAGGCTATCACCAACTATAGGACATCACCTGCCTGTGACAGTCAGTGCGTTTACATGAACAACAATTATCCACTATTAACCCGATTAAGAAAATACTCTGATTAAGAAACTACCATGTAAACAGCAATTTTTAATTACTTTAATCCGATTAAGGTGATGACGTAATGACATGTGCCGTTAATCTAATTATGTCCTATAACATGTAAAACGGGTACATGAAAGGAGTATTTTAAAAGTGACTCATGTAAACACCTTAATCACATTATTATCTTACTCAGAGTAAGGTCCATAATTAGATTACTGCTGTCCATGTAAATGTGGTCAGTGATACCGGTCAGTTGTATGAACAACTCATACGCTCGGTTTGAGGTGCAGAATGATGTGGCTGTGAGGATCACAGGACCAAGCTGGCCGACAAAAATTAATAAGTAAGCAAGTATGTGAGTAAAAAAATAAGATTAATTAATTGTTACAGCCATTTTGTTCATGATTGTGTATAAAAATGTGGTTAATTTGCAGAGATCATGTCAGAGGCCTAAAACCTAATTATTTTTTTTTTGATTTGGTAAAATAAACAACTAGGTTTCTAAAGCTAAACTGATTTTTACTACTTTCAGTGGCTGGTTACATCAATTGTGTTCTTCTTCTTTTTTTTTTTCTTTTTTTTTTTTAATTGAATAGTATCATTTTCACATTCATATGGAAAGGTAAAACACCTTGTGTGTCCAAGAGTATTTTTACACCATGCTAAGTCTCTTTGCCGTATGGTAGCTTCAAAACTTTTGTAGCTTCAAAACTCACAACCTTCAGATTATGAGACTGACTAAATTATAATTTAATTAAGGGCTGTTAATTATAATTTGTTACTTCAGGGTACATAAATACAGTGGTTTTGATTGGATGAATATTGAAATATTTTTTTTTTTAAATGTTATATTCACTTAGGGGCTATACCAAAAGGTTTCATTAATTGTGGGACGTTTTCCTGGAATATATTGCAAGACGTATCAAGTTAACTGCCACGCCTTTGTGACAACTGATTATTATTTTTTTAGTTGGTTACATTTATATAGTGCTTTTCAAAACACCTAAAGTGTTTTACATTGTATGGGGGGGAATCTCCTTAACCACCACCAGTGTGTGTCATCCACCTGGTTGATGCAACGGCAACCATAGTGCACCAGAACGCCCACCACACACCAGCTATTAGTGGAGAGAATAGGAGAGTGATGTAGACCATAATTATTATTATTATGATTTTTTTTTTTTTTACTGTTCTTTTCGAAATAGCAGGGGGAAAACATTATTCAACATCATATTAATTTTTAGTTGTCTTTTTTTCTCCTTTTTTCTGTACAAAGGTGGGAATGAACACTGTCTTCTTCTTCTTATTATTATTATTATTATTATTATTATGATGATGATGATGATGATGATGATGGAACAAAATGAAGAAAGGTTTTTTTCTTGTTTGTTTGTTTTTTTTTACTTTTAACATTTTTAACACAAAATAAATAAATATTTGTACTCACTATCATTTATTGACTGCATCCCAAAACCACAAATCTGTAGTATTTGATTTTTGGACATAAGTCTTTTTGTTGTTAGTTAATGTTATTATGTAAAACCAGGTAATGTACTGGAAAGGCCTCAGAATGGATTTTAATGTCCTCAGCATTTCTAAAAAAGGGAGAGAAAAGAAAACAAACACACACACACACACGCACACGCGCACACACACACACACACACACACACACACACACACACACACACACACATACTGCACAGAGCGCAAAGTTTATGCCTGTTCCAGAAATTTAGGCTTTGGTGACACCTAATGTTTCAAAAAACACTTGTGACTACATTTTATTTGCTTACTGCGTAGTGGTGGAATGTATAATTTATCGTATATAATCATATATCATATCCTAAGTGGTTTTCTTAATCCATTTATTTTCATTAATATTTAAAATATAACATTAAACTAATTCTCACTCCCATGCAGCATCTCTTCAGCTTTAATGTGATGATCATTGTGATCAGTGTTAATCATTCAAGCTCATGCCAGTTAGTTGGCATCCTTTTTAGCCTTTTTGCCTGCCTAACTTTACATAGTTCAACCAGAACCAGCCTGATTATCTAGACTGTTGAAACTGACCAGCTGGAACGATCTTGAAAGTGACCAAAACCCATCTAAATCTGTCTAGATAGTTAAGACCAGCTAACTTTCCTAGACTGTTTTTTTCCCCCAGCAGGGACTGCATTCTGGTATACATCCTTATAAATAAGCAACTCACACTTATCAATGCAACGGCACAGATCACATTTTTTCACACCGACAGCAAGAAATCCAAGCACTGTCCAACTCAGACATGCACAGTAATGGCACAAGGCTTTTTTTTTTAATGGTAATGAGTCTTTATCATGGATGACTCATTATCATTCATTTTTATTTTCTCAGTCGAATTAGTGCTGGCAAGTGTTGAACTAATTGCTGAACTAATTCATAAGCCAACTTTCATCCTCTGACAAAAATCATACTGGTCATATTGGTAAAATGTACACTGACTATGATTAGAGGTAACATTATTAGACCATTTTCTGTCAATTGAGACTGGCAGAATGGAGACCATTCACTTATACAGACAAATGCCATTCAGTACTATATATTAGGGATGCACCGAAATGAAAATTCTTGGCCAAACCCGAATATAATGAAAAACTTCGCATTTTTTCCATTTATTTTGCCTTTTTTTCTTCACCATTGCATCAATTAAATAGTCAAAATGTGCTTTTTACTATTTTGTCTTGCTTTTCAAAGAAAAAATCAATTACAAAAACTACAATTTCAAAATATTTATTTAACACTGAACTTTTTTTTTTTTCATTCCAGCAGACATAAGCTACAAAACAAGGCACAATATAACTTTAAATAAATAAATTAGTAAAATAAAATATTTTGATATGGTCATCTTTGAGCCCCCCTTGAATAGTCTATGTTAGGCCTATATCTGACTGCTGAAAGAATGGAACACTCTGTAGCCTACAACAAAAAAGTGCATTGACAAGAGAGCAAAAAAGTGGATGGACCCACAACAAATGAATAATCATCCTAGACATATGCCTACTTCTTTAGGAAAAGTGGCAGGTTCTTATTTATGAAAAGTACCTTCTCTACTTTCCCACATTCAAGTCGGTTCCTCTTCTCATCGAGGACATGAGATGCAGCACTAAACAGTCTCTCGCTGTCAGTGCTTGTGCATGGAGCAGACAAGTAGGATCGGAATCGTCAAATATTTAATTATTGCATTTTATTGATAGTTGCTCATTTCAGAACAATTATGCCTCAGAGATAATGAAATGATTAAAAACCAGCGCAGGCCTAGGCTACTATTTTTGCTAATAAGAGCGGCTTTACGGATTATAAACTGTATCAATCTCTAATTTGTGACATATTTTTATAACACTAAATGTTTGTTGTTGTTGAGTTTAAAACTACACTTCCCATAAGCTTTCCAACATGACTAAGGTTAGCTTAATTTCCAGAGAAATCATCTTGCTTATTTATACAAATCTTTGAGCTCTGAGGAGCAGCACCGTGCGGCGTTGTCATCACAAGCATCCTCCTCCTTCTCAGCTGGACACTCAAGCTCTCAATGCAGATCTCACTAGCCAATGAGAGTATAGCACTGTTAAGCCCCGTCCACAGGAAATGTTTTTTCCTTCTGTTTTTGTGTGTATATCTCACTAAATTGTTTCAGAAATTAAAACAAAATCTAAGATAAAATAACGGCAACCTGAGTAAACACAAAATACAGTTTTTAAATGATAATGCTATTTATGGAATTACAAAAGTTATCCAATACCAACTGGGCCTGTGTGAAAATGTATTTGTCCCCGTAGTTAGTAATTCCCCAAATCTATGGAACCGCATTGATAATGGGGTTCAGCTGGACTAGACACAATCAGGCCTGATTACAGCAAACTCTGTTCAATCACATCAACACTTAAATAGAACTTTTTCAACAGCATGAAGTTGGTTAAAAGGTCTTACCCAGTAACACACTATGGCAAACCTGAAAGAAATTCCAGAGATGATGAGGAAGAAGGTGATTGAAATACATCAGTCTGGGAAGGGTTACAAAGCTCAGGTGCTGAACGAATAATAAAAGATGTTTACATTGTCAACAGCCACAGCTACAACCACAAGTTACTAAGTTGATTTTAAATTGTGCAAGCAAAATCCGTCTGCAGAGACGATTACGCCTCCGTATGACGGTGACTGAGGTCTTGTTGGGCATAAAAGGAAACATTAACAAGAACAAATGTAACAATGTAAAATGTACCAATTCATTTTTATTATCTGTTTGACATAATTTGCACTCAACCGGAGAAAAGCATATATTTCTGGTTAGTACAATACCGCAAGTTTGCCATTTGAGACAATACTACCCTTCTAAATTTCATACACTAGACAGCAGAGTGTATAGTGCATAGTATAAGTGTATAGTTTATAATATGTCATTTGGGACACACTGCAAGTATTGGGTGAGTTTAAAATGCAGAATTCATACAAATATACAAATGAGATATTTACTTTTGTACATGAGCATAATTAATGTCACATGATCTATTGTAAAAGGGTGTGTACACCAGGTCAGTGTAAGTTTTTTTTTTTTCTTTTCTTTTCTTCCTCCCCACCCCCCAATTTTTTCTCACTTAAGTTAGGTGCTATATCACTTTAAAGGTGGAAAAACATTTGGCATGGTGTATCTTAGTTTCATTTTTTGCAATTTTTCATAGGGGTGTGTAGACTTATATCCAGTGTAATACATGTAGTGTTGCAATGAGGAACATTACACTGATCATTACACAAATATGGACAGCTGAAAATGTATAAACACTCAGCCCTCTGCTTTCTATATGCCTTGAACGCATCTTCACCGACCACCTTTTATCAGATTTCATGAATAGGCCTAATAATGTAGCTGTGAGCAAAGACGATTAGAAAATCATATGAACTTGCTTTACATCATATTTACATTTACTCACTGAGAGGACAAACACTTTTCTGTTTGCCACTTGGGAGCCCTACATTTCCTTTTTATGTAACTCTTTTGAAATGAAATGTACTTGTGGAAGTATGTGGAATAATTTTAACACAGATACTTTATACTTGAGAAGACTTTGTAGTAATAATAATTTGTAATGGCATGATTTTGCATTATTTTCTATTGATGAATCCCTAAAGATATTTTACATTGTTTATAGTGTGCTGTTCAGGTCCTAGAACATTTATAATGTTATGGTATATTTAGTGAGCATATACTGTGGCTTGCATAAATATTCACCCCCTTGGATTTTTCCACATTTTGTAGTGTTACTACTTGGATTTAATTGGGATTATAGAATGTCTTGAGCCATACAAAATAGTCATAATATTGATATAGGTGGGAAAGAATCTAGGTATTTTATTATTTGTAGGGGGGAAAAAAACTAAAACAAACTTGTGATTTCATAAGTATTCACCCCCATTGGTATGAAAACCCTAAAGTAGTTCTTCTGCCATTAGAAGTCACATGTATAGTTGAAGTTGAAGGGTCCACCTATGTGCAACTAAAATGTAATGAACTCAATACATAACAAACAGCATAATGAAGACCAAGTAGGTATAAAAACATGAACAGTATCAATCAAAAAAAATGCCCCAAACTTTGAACATCCCATGGAGCATTATTAAATTTGTTATAAAGAAACGGAAAAAGTATGGCACAACCAAGGCTCTACCAATAGGTAGCAGTCACTCAGAAGTCCCTGACCCAGTAAGGGGGGATAAATCAATGAAGCAGCAAAGAGGGGAAGGCTAGCTCAACATAATGCTACCACCCTCATGCTTCAATGTGGGGACAGTGTTCTCTGGGTGATGAGCAGTGTTGGGTTTCAGCCAAACATAGCGCTTTGCGCTAGTCAGAAAGTTCCATTTTTATCTTATCAGACCAGAGAACTTTTTTTCCTTGTTTGCTGAGTCTCCAACTCCAGAAGCGTGTTTTCATAAGGCTCACACTCCTCCCAACTTATTGAATTCTCCAGCTCCTTCAGAGTTACACTTGACCTCATGGGCACTTCTCTGGTGTGAATACTTATGCAGTCCCAATTTTTGTGTGTATGTGTGGCTTTTTTATGTATTTATTTTTATTTGTAAATGATTTGGCAAACAATATAGATTTTTTGGGCTATATTTTGGGTTATTTTGTGTAGCCTCATTATCCTCATTACGTTCATCTTAGTTCCAGGTTATTACACTCAAAATGTGGTATAATTTAAGGGAGAGATCCTTATGCAAGGAACTATATACTGAATATAAAGCCGTTTCAGCTTTAGCCGTTGTTTTGTGGGATTAAATTTAAAAATCCTGTTTGAAGATGAGCTCATAGTGGATTACTGTGATGAATTATGAGCTCGGTTTTCTACGCGTAAGAAAGTGACAGTTTTTTTTTTTACACTTTTCGGACAGCATAATGCAGAGACTGTATAACACTACGGGCTCAGTAACTTTTAAAAATGTTCAAATACTAAATCTTTATAGCAATAATACCTCGATGATACTCCTCGTTATTTTGTTCAGGACTGTTTCTTTTCTTTAGTGGAGGCATTATTATTCTAAATAGCAGCTCTTTTTCCTCAGAATCGGTTCCCACACACTTGTTTGCACACACCCTGTGTATTTATTTATTTATTTATTTTGCATCTTCTGTTTTATTTTGTTTTATTGTTTATTTTAAGCTCTCTTAGATTAGCTGTGGCACTGACATCACTGTGACTATTTTTCTCTCTGCTGGGAACATGGCCGGGATGATAATTACCCCCTTTCTGCGCATTATTTTCAAGTTTCATACGGCGCTTCTACAGCCCGGACTCCATGTTTGGCAAGGCCGTGCCGTAATTTGCGGCGACTCAGATGGACTTAAATGGCCATTTCCCTCAAGTCCATTCCGTATTTCGTGTCTCGTGTGCTGAGGCTGACTCGAAGCGCTTTTGTTAAACATTTCTAGCAAAATGCATTGAACTTTGACCTGCTTCTGAATCAGTGTACACTCCCTGCTACAGAAAGATGCTTTGCATTCTTGAGTACATTAATATAGTAAACTAATGTTGTACTGTAACTGGGTTGCCCTTATTACGACTGTAACTACTTTTTCTCCCCCTCTGTGTTCTGTTTTCTGCAGACATTATTGACATTCCTGAAAACATTTCCTATTGCAAAGTCCTTCAAGTAGCAGACTTTAGTGGAAACCCTTTGACAAAGTAATTGAAAGATGTCTGTTACACTTCTCACATAAACATTTAACACATTTGAACTTTTATATCTCTGACTACAGTTGGCAAATCATCGGTTAGATTTATTAGTGATTGACCTCCTTTATTATTATGGTTCTTTTTCCGAGTAGGGCCTGATGATGAAGCAGCTGTGTGCATTTTGTGTGTCTTTCCCCCTCCATCTAAATTGTTTGATTTCAATTTCTCCATTTTAATCCATCTGTGCATACATTTAGCCTTTTCAGCAGTTCTCTTGCTGCGTTTATGAGAACCATGGGCTCTGATTTAGGGTGATTGCACAGGTTTTTCTGGATTGCTGGTGCTTTTTGCGTGATTAGCAAAAGTGTCCTCGCACTGATTTCGCTGTATGCCGTGCGTGTATGTGCTACTTTTGATCTTATTAGAACCCTGATGGACCTGTGGACTTGACTGTGGTTACTATGATATCCTGATAATTGCTTTTGTTTGGTTTTCAAAATGATTTTGGATTGGATCTCTTTTCTTTATTGTCAGTTTTGTTTGTCCTCTCTGCCACAGTTTTAGACCCTGTTTACATTACTGCATTTTTGTTTTAAAATGGCTCATTAAAATGAAAACGATCCTCATCTACAATGGCATTTCCGCTGTGTTTCCGAAACGTTCTCCGTCCACACTCCACGACCGAATACGCATGTCACATGACCATTCATGCACACTGGGTGTGCGCATACAGGTGTAAACAGGAAGTTGTCACCGGCAGGCGCAACAAACCGGCGTTCCATGTAGGGTTTATGCCGCTTGAAAGGAGGTTTGTTGCTGATTGCTCTAATTGTAGCTCACCTCTTGTGCATGTAGCAGCTGCAGTATGATAAAATACAGAATTTAACTGCACAATGGTTGCTGAGAATGACAACAAAGCCAGCAAATCTTGTGGTTCAGTCTCCGTGTTGTTTTATATACTATCAAGGTAGGGTAATGGTCATGTGGTAGGGGCTTGACGAATCAGGGAAGGATACGCAATGATCCAGAAGACCCAATCAGGGGGCGAATGTGGGCGGAGCCTTCGTTTTCAAAAGTCTTCATTTTGGTCTGTTTACACTGAAACGTGGTCCCGTAGTTTTCAAACTAAACCGGGGTCTTCAGCGTTTCCAAAAGTCTCCGGAGTAGTGTAGCGTCGAAAACGCCAGAGTAGTGGAGACGACATGCGTAACCGTAGCAACAGTTATGCGTTTTAAAACAAAAACTCACCAGTGCAAACAAGGCCTTAGAACTGTTCTTGGCTTTTGTTCAAAGGCATATGCTTCCATGTTTATCCTTGTAATTGTTCGGGTTTTTAGATAGTTTATACTGACATGCATTTTCCCTCCTTTTTATACTGACTACGTTTAGTCTCAGTATTTTATTGTTTTCAATTTTCCATGCAAAACCCTGTAATATTGTAGTAATGTTGCACTGTCTATCTTAAATTTCACACAGATATCACTATACAGATTCAATGATTACGCATTGTGTTAATGACTCCCTTAGGGACATTGTATGAATTTTAACAATAGTTGATTTATGAGGCATGTTTTTTTTGTGTGTGTGGATGAGACGGTGATGCTTTTTCTCAACTTTATCTGCTGAATTTTGAATTGATTGACATTTCATGATTCATTCGTTTCCACAGTTTTTCCCAAGATGTCTTTTGAAAATTTCCATTCCAACATCTCATAAATCATGATTATTATTATGGTTATGGAGCAGAGAATACATCTGCCCACAGGACGTCCACAGCACCCCACCACTTCCCCATGCTGTGGGAGCTTCTATGATGCATTATTCTCATTTAGTACTAACTGTAAATATTAGTTTTATAAAATGTACATTAACCAAAAATATAATAATATAAACAAAGTAATTTAACCCATAAACATTTATATTTACTTATTTAGCAGACACTTTATCCAAAGCGGCTAAATAATTTACCCATAAATTTACAGCAAAATACTGGCAGCAGTGTTTCCAGCCATTTACTGTAATTTTACGGTTTTGATAATGTTTTTACATTTCACAGTTGTTCTGTAATTTCACAGTAAAGTACTTGCAACAATAGTTCCAGCAATAAATCTACAATATAAAAATTGTTATCATACAACTATTTTTATTTACTCTATTGTGTGATGTCTATTAACATCTCTAGTATATGTAGTTTATATTGTACACAAACATCCTTCCATCCATCATCCATCTTCAATACCGCTTATCCTACAAGTTTGCAAGGAACCTAGGGCCCATCCCTAGGGAGCATGGACCCTGGACGGAGTGCCAATCCATCGCAGGGCACAATCACATACACATTCACACACCCATACACTACAGACACTTCAGACATGCCAACCAGCCTATCATGCATGAATGGGATCAAAAGTGGTTGATTCTTTAAAATAAAATAAAATAATAATCAGTATAATTAGATATCACTTCAGAATCATTATTCATTCTTTAAATCTACAGTAAGCACTTTATCTAGTTCAAGGTTGAGGTGGATCCAGAGCCTATCCCTAGTGTGAGGCAGGAATACACCCTGAATGAGACATTGGTCCATCATAGGACAATATTCTCACACATACACACACACACACACACACACACACACACACACACATATTTACAAACTCATCCACACCTAGGGATACTACGGTAGCACATATACTAAAATTGGAACGATATAGAGAAGATTAGCATGCCCCCTGTGCAAGGATGACACCGAAATCGTGAAGCGTTACCACACCTATGGTACATTTAGCATAGCCACTTCACCTACTAGCATGTTTTTGAGAGGTGGGGGGAACTGGAGAATCCAGATGAAACCAAGATGGGCACAGCACTTGCAAAACTCCTTACAGGTAGTAACCCAAGCTCGTATGATTGTGTTCATGTCTGGTATTAACATGTGTCCTGGGTGATCCGATCAAGAGAAGACAGCACTAAGTATAGGTGTGAACGGGATCCAACGTGTCTCGCAGACGTGTTATCATCCAATCACTCAAACCACATTCAGAGGTCGTTTCAGATGCATATGACCAAGTAACATTTGTAGTATGAACACCGAAGCATCTCGATGCATCTCAGACAGCAACAAAGGACCGCATAATCAACTGTGTCGTTGCCCTGGATCACATTGTCGTCTCATCTCCCACTCTTTCATAAGTTTCGTTAGCAGACCAAACGTTTGAAACAGCCTGTGCAGGTACATGAGATGGGATTCACAGGACACTTCTGCTTGAAGACAAATGTAGTGGAAGACTGGCGTAATAAATGTGTGCTACACCCCGTCTCCAGCAGAAATGATGTACAATACAGTGATTTTTCTTCTTTTTTTGGGTATATCTCATACTAAATAGTTCTAGATATTTAAACGAAATACAACAAAAAAACAACGGCAACCTGAGTAAACACACAATATAGTTTTTATTTATGTACTTTTTTATTGAAGCAAAAAATCCAACACCTATCACCCATGTGAAGAATTAATTGCCCCTTAAACTTAAAATTTGGTTGTGCCAATTTTAGCAGTAACAACTGCAACTAAACACTTCCGATAACTGGAGATCAGTCTTTCACAGTGCTGTGGCCCACTGTTCATTGCAGAACTGCTTTAGTTCAACTACAATGGAGGGTTTTTGAGCATAAACTGCCTGTTTAAGGTCCTGCCACAGCATCTCTATTGGGTTCAAGCCAGGACTTTGACTAGACCACTCCAAAACTTTCATTTAGCTTTTTTTTTTACTCCTATGCTTTGGATCATTCAGAATGTTTACATGGACAACAATAATAGTCATACTCGAAAGTAAACTCGAGAGTAAACACAAATCTAATTAAGACATGTGGAGTACTCCTGTTTTAGTTGCATTATCGACGTGTATTACAGACATAAGGTAAAAACCTTAATCACAATAATGTCTTACTCAGAATAAGGTCAGTAATTAGATTGCTGCTGTCCATGTAAACGTAATCATTGTCTTGCTGCATAATCCAGATGCGCTTGAGTTTCAACTTACGGACTGAAGACCGGACATTCTCCTTTAGGATTTTCTGGTAGAGAACAGAATTCATGTTTCCCTCAATTATTGCAAGTTGCCCATGCCCTGAAGCAGCAAAGCATCCCCACACCATTACACTTCCACCACCATGCTTGACCGTAGGTATGATGTTCTTTTTGTTGAATTCTGTGTTTGGTTTTCTCCAGATGTAACATGACCCTCAAAAGGGTCTCAATATTCGCAATATTCTCAATATTCTCCCAAAAGGTTTGAGGATCATCAAGGTGTGTTTTGGCAGAATTAAGATGAGCCTTAATGTTCATCTGGGTTAGCGTTTTTCATCTCGCCACTCTTCCATGGATGCCATTTTTGATCTGTGTCTTTCTGATAGTGGAGTCATAAACAGTGACCTTTATTGATACAAGAGAGGCCTGTAGTTCCTTTGATGTTGTCCTTGGCTCTTTTGTCACTTCCTGGATGAGTAGTTGCTGTGCTCTTGGAGCAATTTTAGAATATTTGACACTTCTGGGAAGGTTTACTACCGTGCCGAGTTTTTCCATGTGGAGATAACGGTTCTCACTGTGGTTCTTTTGAGTTCCAGAGCCTTTGAAATAGCTTTGTAACCGTTCCCAGACTGATGGATTTCAATCACCTTCTTCCTCATCATTTCTGAATTTCTTTCAACATTGGCATGGTGTGTTACTGGGTAAGACCTTTTCAACCAATTTCCTGCTTCCTCAGCATTTCTGAGTTTACAGACTAAAAGTTTTTATAATTCTTTACATTAAAAAATGCAAAACAGATTAACTTTAAATACATGTTGTAAAAGATTAAGCTGAATAAAAATACATTTATTAAAACATATATTTTTTTAAAACTATATGGTTGTTATTGCTACTGCTGTTATTATTATAAATCTGAGCATAAATACATTTTTAAAACATTACGATTGTTAATTTCACAGATGAAGTCAAAATATGAGACCAAAATGTGAATATTTTTCTTTCGTCTTAATTAATTAATTTATTTATTTCAAATTGGTACACAAGCACCCACTCAGAACAGTCTGGAAGGCTTCCGCCATATTTGTAGGAGGCAGTGCATTCTGGGAATTGGAGTTCCGCAATGGCGTGGACGTGACAACAATAAAGATCAATTCATTTTACTGTAGAATTTTAAAGTAACTGCTCTTCAAATTCATTGGATTGAAAAGATGTTTTTAATAAATGTAGTTTTATTTGGCTTAATGCTTTACAACGTCTCTTTAAACTTGCTTGATTTTGCAATTGTTTAAATGTAAAGGGTTATAAAAACGGTGTTGACTGTATACTCATAAATAATGTCAATTGTTGTGTTTGTATAAAAGTTCCTTTGCTTGTTGTGTAGGAGCTCGCCGACGCTCGATTTCCGCTTTCGCTGCTGTTAAACTGAGTGTGTAAAAGCCACGCCCCTATTTATGTGCAGCTAGATTAACCATGCTTTCAGGAAGAGCGGCTGGTTTAACTAATGACTTAAATTTGTGCTGAAATTAAACAGATAAATATGCCATTTCGCAAACAAACACATTCTGCTTTGCAAAGGAAAACTCGAATCAAACAAACAGAAAGCGATTTTCTCAAAAGTGCAGCTAAGCAACGTCCTCTTCCAAACCAACAGATGGCGCTATCGGTCAATTTACACAAGTGTCCCGGAGAGAGAGAGAGAGAGAGAGAGAGAGAGAGAGAGAGAGAGAGAGAGAGATGCGCCACCGGAAGTTCAAAACGCTTGAGCGTCACATGATTCATGTAGACTTCAGGAAGTTAGTTGCGGGCTTTTAGAATTCATAGAGTTAGAGCGACAGAACTGCGATTTTTGAAAATTACTAGCCAATAAATGCATTGATTTAAAATATTTATATAACACAGACATATGTATGTAGTATGTATATACTGTTGCATCAATGTTGTTGAAAAAAAAAATCCACAAATATTTGAGGATTAATGTGGTCAATTAGCCTTACCTGCTTTGTTAAAACACCCTGGTTAAAGACCATGTTGCGGTTGTTTTTAATTAATATTTAAGTTCTTAAACTTGTAAGTTAATCAAGGGCAATCACTAATGTCATCTGTATGACTTTCAGATAGGACAAGAGACAGGACAACTCAACAATGAGTCAATGTTCTAGCAGCAACATGATAAGTGTGTTGTCCTAGAAAATCCACTGCAAATAAGTGAAATGTAAAATTAAGTGAAATTGAATTAATCTTACTGTCAGAGTAATTTGTATATAAATATTTTCTCCAATAATGAAATTTTTAAAAATCCACAATTGCGTTCCCACAATTTTTCAATACACTAATAGGCAATAATTTTATATTATTATTTTATTTTTTAATGCCAGGGTAATAACAGCACAAGTGTGGTGATATAAATATGATTTTTAAATGATAAAAAAAAAAGATATAAACTTTTACACTTCACAAAATTTAAATTGTTAATTTGGCAGAGGATATATAACCTGAGGTTTGTGTCCAGTGTGTGCATAACGGTCGTCCCTGCTGACAGGATCTCCAGACAGCGAGTGAGTTTTTCTGAGGTAAATACTTTCTACTTAACATTTCTTTTAGAAGTTACTTTTAAAGCTTAAACCATTACCACTATCAATTAAATATAGCTGGAGTTCTGAAGTCTTATGATGAGCTCTTCAGGAAAATCTCCACAGACTCCTGCTGCTACTGGCTCAAAGGTAAAGTTTAGTCATGTGTCTGATTTCTCTTTTCATTTTTAAACTCTGGGAACTTGTTGATAAATAAATAACCATTACAACACTATATACAACAAGCAGAACACTTCCCAGCAAACACATTATGCTCTGATAATGACAATGTTGTCATCATGTCTTGGTAAAGTTGGCATTTGAATATAATATGGGAAATTAACTAAATGTATCAAACATTTTACTTAAGTACATGATTCGAGGTCTGAATTTTATTAACTTTTGATATTGTTTGTCATACATCAGTGTCAAATATCTGCCAGCAAAAGGGTAATTTCAACACCCAACAACCATTCTGGAAATGGTGATTATTCTTTTTTTTTTAAACTTCTTTTTTTTTTCATTTTATCAAATGCAGCCGTACAGTACAATTCGTAATTCACCGATATGGCACAGGTATACATGTCTTACAGGGCAGCCATGGCTTCCAATATCCTCTCAGTATCCACACTGTCAGTGTCCCATATTTCCTGTGACAAAATGTTAAGTAAAGGGTTACAACCACCAAGACAGTAAATAGATAAAAAATAAATAAATCAAAGAGACAAAAATAGAGGCACTGTAATAACGAATAAACAATAGTAATGCGTGAATAACATCAAGATGGCATTCAGATTTAGATAACAAAGAGAATCTACTCCAACTCCTACAACAAATCACATGAGAAAATATGAGATGATCGGGGCCCATTTAGTTGAAAATATTTCTGTTTTTAGTTGTACTTTTGCAGTTATATATTCCATATAATAAACATCCTTCACCCTTTCCCTTTCCCCAGGAGACCGTAATCATCTTCTTAGCTATTAAGAGCAAGACTCTCTGTAAGAATATCATATTCTTGTTCTCCACCTCCTCAGGAAGTAATCCCAATAAATAACAAAAGGTTCTAAAGGTAGTTCTATATGTAAACATTTTTTAATCTCATTTTGAATGTTTTGCCAATATTCTGTTAATTTTGGACAGTCAAAGAATATGTGTGTATGATCTCCCACCAGGCCGCAGCCCCGCCAACATTGATCTGATTTGTCTCCAAATTTTGGGGTAATAAGGGGAGTTCTGAAAAATCTCATCTTGACTTTCCATTCAAATTCCCTCCAAATGGGGCTGTTTATTTTGTGTCCCACTCCGCAAAGTAGTGCCCCTTTTTCATCTGGAATGATGGTACTCATCTCCAGTTCCCATTTTTCCTAAATGTCCAAACTATCATCCTTTAGTTCTTCTTGTAAGATCTTATATATGTGATATCTTCTTTTTAATGGTTCTTTTGATTATTAACATAAACAAACATTCTCTATTGGATGGGGAATTGCATAGTTTATCCCATTCTCTGTGTGTCTGTAAGTAATGCCTTAGCTGCAGGTATCTAAAAAAATCATGGGCTGGCAAATTATATTTATGTTGGAGCTGTCCAAATGACAATAGGACTCCTCCCTCAAGTAACTGATCTAACATAATTAGACCATTTTCTTCCCGTTTTTTGAACCCTGCATCTAATTTGGATGGGAGAAAGTCAGTATTGTGTATCTTCATTGTTCTAGAAATGAATGTGGGGAGTCTTAGCTTCTTTCTCACACTTGCTCATATCTTTAAAGTGGTTTTAACCCATTGATTGCTTATTTTTTTTTACTTTCCAAATATCTTGGTGCATAAATGGGACTGTGTCTAGAGGGACATTAGAGCATTCACTCTGTTCCATCCCGACCCAAATGGCATCTTTATCTTCAGAAATCCAGGAGACCATTGATCTAAGCTGGGCTGCCCAGTAGTAGTGTTTCAAGTTAGGCAAGTCTAGGCCTTGTTTTCTCTGGAACATAACATTCTTTTAAATTTTATTCTAGGTTTTCTATTTTGCCACACAATTTGGATAGCCATTTATTAATTATTTTAAATGTAGTAACGGGGACCTCTACGGGCAGGGATTGGAACCGAAAGAGCAGCCTTGGCAATACATTAATTTTTATTGTTTCCGCTCGTCTGATTAGAGATAAAGGGAGTAATTCCCATCTCGTCAAGTCAGTTTTTATTTCACCGAATAATTTCTCGTAGTTAGCCTTAAATAGCTGTGATGTATCCGGGATTATGAAGATTCCTAGGTATTTAAAACCTTGATTAGACCAACGGAAGTTAAATCTTCCTGTTAGTTGTGCTGGCCAATGCCCCACCAGCACCATTGCTTCAGATTTCGATTGGTTGATTTCATATCCTGAGAGTTCTCCGTATTCCTTTAAATTTCTTATAAGCGAAGGGATTGTTGAATTTCATCAGAATTTATATCCCAAATATTAATCCTCTACTCGCTACTCTGTCATACAACTGATAGATCATGTGAAAACACTTCCTCTTACATTTTCAGAGGCGGAGTCTCATGCCGCTGGGCTAGAGAACCAATGAAATCCTTTCCCTTTCACTGAAGGTGTGTGTAGCAAAGGAATTTTACTCACAGAGTAAGATATACGAATCGTCCCTTTGAATGGACTTCGGTTTATTAAAGAACAATAAGGATTACAAGTATCTTAACTCAGAATATAAATAAAATAAAGAAAAACCAGCAACTACGCAGAGTCTGAAAATAGTTTTCTTTTAAGAAGAGACATAAAAATATCCCCTTTTTTGATCGCGCAGGATCAGGTAGTTTTTATTCCTTCACAAGAAACTAAAACGAATGACCTTCACCCGAGGCGCAACCCTGAACACTCTGGTCGAAACTTATATACACCTTTCGCTTGTGGTTTCAAGCGCTAGAGTCTAAGTTTTCGCTCAAAACCGCAACGCCTTCTCAATGACGTTCGGATGCGGTTACGAGCGAAAACTCTGAAGCTACATGTAGAAAACTGGAGGCATGCCCTTATTTGGGTCTTTAACAGATAACAGAGGTTGAGGGATTGTGGTTTTTGAGCACTGGCTGTAAAAAACAGGAAGTAGAAACATGATGTATGGTTTTTATACTGGGCTTTCTTCAGATTTAATCGTTCTATCAGTCTTTCCATTTCATCTATTTGTTTAGCAAGATTAGAGAGTCTCGCTATTCTCCCATGTTTCTGACTTAATTTCCTAATGTATTCAGTCCTCTTGTATTTAGCACATTCTTTTAACATTTCAGCTTCAGCTGTCATTTGATTTAAGGTACTCAGTATTCGATCACACTTTTTCACTACATAATCAGTTTTCCACATCAACTTTTCAGTTCTTTTTATATCCAGCGTGTCGAGCTGTAGATCTCTCAGGTCTTGCTGGATGGGCCTAATGTCTAGAACAGCTTTCTCAGCACCCCCCCGAACCAGAAGTTTCCTTTAATTCTAGTAGAGTGGCTTGTGCTCCTGTACTTATATGTTCTAATAGTTGAATTTTATTTTCTAATTTCATTTGCTCTACCAACCATATTTTCTTTAGTCTTGATGCAATCTGGATCATTTTCCCTCTTATTACTGAATTAGCTCCCTCCCATAGGATTGATGGTGTTACCTCTCCATTGTCATTTAACTCAAAGTATTATTTTAAGTTCTGTTTTAGTTCTTGTACCACTGATGTGTTCGTTAGTAGTGATACATTTAGTCGACAGTATCTGAAAAAAAACTTTCTTTACCAAGCTCTATGATTAACATGACGGGGGCATGGTCACTCAACGTTATTGGCTCAATATGGCAGTCTTGTACTTTATACATATACTGTTGGGAGAGACCAAAGAAGTCAATCCTGGAATAACAGTTATGAACATTGGAAAAAAAGGTAAAGTCCTTTCCTTTGGGGTTTTTAAATCTCCATGGATCAACAAGTCCTAGTTCTGAAATCATGTAATTAAGTGTTTTGGGTTTTTTTTTTTTTTAAGTTTGGGATCCTTTCTCTGCCGATGTTCTATCTAACCTTCCATCTTGTACTGCATTGAGGTCCCCTCCCACCACTATCATGCCCTTGGCATTATCCGCTATGATATTAGCAATACCTTTAAAAAAAAAAAAAAAAAAAAAAATCTGATCGTATTCGTTTGGGGCGTACGGATTCATAATGGACATCTCTACCTCTCCTATTGTACCAACTATCATGACAAACCTCCCCATCTTGTCCCGAATTACATTTTCTAAGCAAAAGGCCACTGACATTAATTAAAATGGCTACCCCCCCTTTTTAAACCAAAGTAGGCGCTATATACTTGGTTTACCCATTCTTTCCTTAATTTTCTGTGTTCAGCTTCTGACAGGTGAGTTTCCTGCGATAAGGCAATTAAGCAGTGAAAATTCTTTAGCTGACTATATGTTTTCTTTATTTAAATGGGATGATTCAAACCATGGACATTATACGTGATTATGTTGAGATTGCTCATACACGTATGGTAAAAGTGTTAATCTTGTCCATCCATCTCAGCCCAAGTCTCAATTTCCACGTAATACACCTGGGACTCATCTGAACCATACGACACGACTGCACGTCTATTGGCATCATAGAAATATGCATTAAACATAGTATAGAAGAAGAACATTGTATAAAACAACAAAACAAGAACTGAGACTGACTTCCAAAAACCCAGCTGATTGAACTAACATCCTGTCAATCGGCTTCTGTAGAGACGGAGAGTCGTGACTAATCTCTCCGGGGAAGCACACACTATGTTGTTGCAACTGTCGGACAGCGCTATGCTGTAGTCAGAGTTGCCTAGATGTAAAAACAAACGTTAACTAAAATTTAAATGTCTTAGCCCTTTCACCCCTGAAGGAAGAAATCCCCGTTATTCTTATTGATATTATTCCATTTATGAGTCGGCCAAACTTTACTCCATACTTAGTAAAAAGAATACCCTGCACTTATTCTTAACGGAATGCTTACATATTAAAGGTATTTAGCATTTATCTTTCACCTCGAACAAAAGTCTGCAAGTCCGCAATGGTCATGGTAGACAAGTCTCTGCTTGATGTCGATACCGAGTCCCAGGCGCTGCGTAACAGGTCTAGGTTAAGTTGGGTTAAGTTTAAGTATGTCTTTAATTTGCCCCAGGTGTCCATGTTTTAGTTTGATTATGTTTGCTATTTAAACCCCTCGGTGGCTGCGCACGGGGCGCAGTATTATAGTTTGTATGGTTTGTACCAAACGGCTGATGTGTTTTCCGGTTATGTTTGACTACGATAGTGAATGCGTTAGCATGCTAAGCGGTCTTCCTCCATATCCTGTTTCTTATTTCCCTGATGAAGACCGCGTCTCCTGTGTTTTGTTTGACTGCTGTTAATAAAGACATTGGTCTGCACCTGCACCTGCATCTGCCTCCAGTCCTGTTCCGTGACTCCATGTAACATTTAATGTTCCACTCAGTGAGTGGAATGTGTTGTATTTTTATGTCTTTCAGACTTAATTTTGCAATTAAATACCCTGTTTTGTTAATTTGCACACAAAATTAACAAAATTAATTTGAGATCAAATCTGAGAGATTTTTACTTGCCTTTTAGTTTTAAATTGGCCACTTAACACGATAAACTAAATTTTCACATTTCTAAACCTCAACACTAGTCCATTAGCTATAATTATATATTAATTATATTTTCAAACTTGAATATTTTAAAGATGTATATATGGTGTAATTCCCTGTTTTGTTTTTTAAAGAGAGCGACATGATTATAGTCACTGAAATCAACAAGTCTTATTTCTTTATGGAATGTTGCAGTATTTATTATGTGATTTATCTTTGCAAATAAATATTGCAATAAAAGGTATGTCCTTTAATCTTTAAATAAAAATATTAATATGCCCACCCCCTCTCAGTGACTCTTATCCGATGACATGTATGCTATATAGGCTGGTTCAATCCCTCTTCTCCAGCACCCTCTCATAAAATGTGTGTTTGAAAGCACAGCCATTTTCTTCGATCCAATCAACAAACGATGGATAAAAGCAAGTCCTGCCCCACAGTTTTTGTAAATGCATCATAATACGGAAGCAAGAATCAGTCACAACTTCTGTTGCATGCCAACTTTAAGCAAATGCTCTTGTTTAAAGGGGAAATGAAGCAGTCAATCAAATTAACATGATTTACTAAATGGATTTCCAATCTGATCAACAATTATTTAACAAACATTTTATATCTATAGAATTTTCACAGTTGTGTAAGGTGTAAGTGTGGTTTTGTATTAAACAAATTAAAACAAACAAAAACTTTACAAAACTGAGGCAAATGTGATATCTTTGCAGGTGGCTGAGGCCTACCTGCAGGCTGCAGATACTTTCCTGGGACCTTTCTGTGGTCCTGGACGGTCTGTCAGGTGCCCAATTTGAGCCCTTAGAGTGGATCTACTGTCTCAAGCTGGAGGGCTGATTTATCACCCTCGGCCAGAACTATGGAAACTGTGGGTCTGGCCCCTGACGGGGACCAGCTCATATATTCTATTCTCACAACTGAGATTGTAGAGACCATGTTAAATGCTAGAGTACCATCCACAAGGAAATTGTATGCACTCAAGTGGCAGATTTTTGTCTTGTGGTGTGCTTATTGTCAGCTAGACCCACTGAACTGCGCAATAGCTACAGTCCTGGAGTTCTTACAAGAACATTTCTCAGCGGGGTGGGCTCCTTCTACAATCAGGGTTTACGTGGCCACCATATATTCCTGGGACCTTTCTGTGGTCCTCGAAGGTCTGTCAGGGGCCCCATTTGAGCCCTTAGAGTCAGCCTCTGACAAGTTTCTGACTCTAAAGGTAGCTCTTCTGTTGGCCCTGACTTTTCTCAAGTGAGTAGGAGAACCACAAGCTCTCTCTGTTGCCCATTCCTGCGTTGACTTTGCCCCTGGATTAGCCAAGGCCATCCTGTATCCTAGACCGGATTATATTCCTAAAGTGCCTACATCGGCTGCCCACTCTGTGGTGTTTCTGAGGTCTTTCTGCCTTCTTCCATTCCCCACACCAGAACAAGAGAGAATGCACCTGCTGTGTCCAGTAAGGGCTCTCTGTACTTACGTCCACCAGCGTAAATTGGAGCAGCTGCTGGTCTGCTTTGGCGGCGACAGTAGAGGTGATGCTGTGTCAAAGCAGCGCATCTCTAATCGGATAGTGGAAGCAATCTCTATTGCTTATGAGCCGCGCGATCTCGCTACGCCTCAGGGCATAAGGGCTCATTCCACTAGGGCGGTTGCCTCCGTGAAGGCTTTGTCCAAACGGGTATCCTTACAGGATGTGTGTGCTGCTGCAGGGTGGTCTACACCACACATATTCATTCGTTATTACAGCCTGGATATTATATTCATTCCACCCCGGGCTCAAGTGTCTTGTAGTGACCCTTGGGCTTGGGTCTTTTTGAACAGGCCGTACCCTCGGTATGACGGAGTGGGTATTCTCATTCCCATAGTGTTATGCTAAACACAACGTCGAAGTTCCCTGTGAAAGGGAACGTCTGGGTTACGCATGTAACCCTGTTCCCTGAGAAGGGAACAAGACGTTGCGTAGCTTTGTCATACAGGGCAGGCCTGTGAATTGCATCTTCGCTTCAGATAATAGAGGCTGATGGCGCGGTTCACAGATGCCATATTTCTATCGCACGACGCGCTTAATTGCCACCTCACCTGATCCTGGCAGGCCTATAAATAGGCATGATTTTACACAAGCTTCAGATGCCGGTGGCGCGCGAGAGGTGCTCCCATAGTGTTATGCTAAACACAACGTCTCGTTCCCTTCTCAGGGAACAGGGTTACATGCATAACCCAGACGTTTTATAACACGATACGAACAAAAATTTTAAAAATTGAGGCAAATGTGATATCTTTGTAATTCAATTTAATGTTAAAAGTCCAATGCATATAGTAATATTTTACCAATTCATATAAATTGTAAGTACCTACTGAAGAATAGCAAGTCATTCACATGTTGATTTGTTGCTGTTTGTGTCCACTGCAGTTCTTTCACAGACACTCTATTCCACTCCAGGTAAGATATTTATGAAGTTTACATTTATTATTAACTAATTAGTGAATATATTTATCGAATAGTATTATAGTAGTATATAAGTAATGTTTTTGTAAGTATATATTTCTTGTGGCAGGATTTTACATAAATACCCTTTTTTATTAACTGTTACTGTTAATCAGATGTCTATAATTATTTTAGTAAATTAAACTTCATTATTTTCACCTACTTGAAAGGCCATTTTGGGTCAAAAAGAGTCCCTATTATGTTAAAATGGAAAGATGCACACGTCCTTATACATTAAAATATTGATGTATGTTTTAATTGGAAACACTACAATTATTTTTTAGAATGAGATTGGAAAAGAGAGAGACACACAGGTGGTATGTGTATGCTTGGAGAACCACGAGGCAGGCTTTGACCAGATCGCCTTCTCACCTGGAGATTAATCCACAGGCGTATGTTTGTAGAGTAATTTACAGTGGCTTCGAATGTGGAACAACCAATCAGAATCAAGGACCGGAACAATTTGTTTTATAAAAATAAAAACTAAACTTCAACTGTGCAACTAAAATTTTGAAGATTATTTGATTAATTTAAATAATAATTGCGCGGACCCCCCCCCCCCACACACACACACAGTCCTAACCCGCACTCAAATCACAATATCATGGAGGGATGATAATCATTATGCAGTTCCTCTAAACAATGCAAATTAACGCAAAATCAAGCACAACAATATTGGGAGGAACTTGCAATTTTTCTAAATTACAGCACATTTTCTGCAGATTTGGGCCAGGATCCATCATGGGACATCAGCATTCAGTCAAATCCCTTTTCAATTCACATGCGTCGAACAGGAGTACAGCTAAAAGGTCTCATTTACCAACAAACATCCATGAAAACAATTTCACAAATTTTCCAGTTATCTGCAGAAAAAAAGCACAAAAAAATCTTTGAAATCTTTCTTTTTTTTTTTTTTTAAAAAGCCTCGGCAAAATTAAGCATTTTTGGCTGCAACAGTTACAAGAACCTCAGACTGATTATATCACACAAGCCTAGCGACCATCATACAAGTCCCCAAGGATGCGGCATTACTGAAATTTTAAGAAGCATGCATGTGGCACGAGCTATAACTATAACACACCTGAATAATAGTAAGATTACCTTTTTTTTTAACAGAGAATGTATGTTGATTACAATAATGCTGTAAACCATTGTATTTGGAAACAAGTAACATTTTGATTTTCCAGAGTCTAAACACATTCAGTGCTTCAGCTTGAAAAAAAAAAAACATTGACCCCCAGAGCAAGGTCATCTTTGTATGGCTAGTAACTGAATTTTAGAAACATATAAAGTAGGGCTGCAACTAACGATTATTTTCATAATCGAATAGTTGGCCGATTATTTTTTTCCTGATTAATCGGATGTGTGGCCAAACTTTCAGTACCCTCCTTTTTTTTTTTTATTTAAAATAAAATCCACAAACTGAGTGTTACAAATATAAACTTCAGACTAAAACTAAACGGTTAGTCCAATTTTATAAGACTGAAAAGAACCCAATACACACACAGATACACACCAGAATATATAGGATTAATTTAGTACTGTAGTTTAATTCTGTGCTTTTTGTGCATCCACAAAAAATAATGCATAAATACTTATACATAATATAAATTTTAAAAAATAAAATCATATATATATATATATATATATATATATATATATATATATATAATTTTAATATTTAATACAATAAATAAAAATATATAATAAACTAAAATAAGTATTTATGAATTATTTTTTATGGATGCACAAAAAGCACTGAATTAAACTACAGTATTAAATTAATACTATATATTCTGGTGTGTATGTGTGTGTATTGGGTGATTTATTATTTATATTATTTTATAATTTATTATTAATAATAAAAACTCACTTTCACTGCACCTTGTGGTTTATGTTCCTCACTGTCTTTAGACATATTATTTTACTTGTGTTTACTTTTGATCATAGAGTTTTAATTAAACATTACAGATCTTACTGTACGGAGCAACGCGACCTCGTTACTAACACATCACTTCTGTTACAATAAACAACAGAATTTACACCGCAAGCGCGCAAATACAGCATATAATGACAATAAACTTAAATTAAACTAAACCTTTTAAGAACCTTGCACCAGTTTCCCCTGCCCCTTACACACAGTGGAGCATTTTGGATATAAACATAGGTTTGTACTCGTGCAGCTTTGTTTGATCTCCGCGGTGTTTAATATGAAATGCATCGTGACGATTACGGCTCTATCTGATGGAGATTGAGGTCATGTTGGGAATAAAAGGTAACGTTGATAAACAGTAAGCTGAAGAAAATCAGTGTCGGTGACTCTGGGTATTAGGCTAAAGCTAGCGGCGGCGCATTACATATGACGTCATGCGTCGTCGACTAGGAAGCGGCTTATACTTCCGGTTAGTAAAAACCGCTAGTGTTCCATTTCAGATGATATTACCTTTCTAAAATCCACGCTAGACGGTAGAGTACACGGTACATATTGTAATTGTATAGTACATCATTTGGGACACAACTTTAGTTTTTACTCTCCGAAGCGTGTTTTCGAAACAGAAGTAACGTTGTGAGTAAATGCACCTCGTGACGCGCAGACCGACTAATCCATAATGAGATTCATTACAACGATTTTCATCATCGATTATTATCGATTAGTGGTTGCAGCTCTAATATAAAGATCTACATTAAGTATTTCTCTGTTATTAGTGATGAGAAATCATGTGTAAGTTAGGTCAACTGTCTTGTTCATCTAAAAAATTATCAGTAACAGTAGTTTTGGCATTAGTAAAATTGGGCTGCAGTCGATGGAATTACGTTACAAATCTAAAATTACAAAGATGTTACACTTAATAAAGGTGGGTAATTTGGTGGTTAAGCCATATTACAGCAAATAATTCTTTTAACACATGGATACAAAATATACTATTATTTAAGCATCTTCAATAATTTTATTGTTTTTCAGATGTATCACTGCTCGGACTGTGGGAAGAGTTTTACCCGTCAGAGTAATCTCCAGCGACACAAGCGCATTCACACAGGAGAAAAGCCGTATCACTGTGGACAGTGTGAGAAGAGTTTTACTTGTCACAGTACTCTCCAAATACACGAGCGCATTCACACAGGAGAGAAGCCATATCACTGTGGACAGTGTGAGAAGAGTTTTACTTGTCAGCGTTATCTCCAACAACACGAGCGCATTCACACAGGAGAGAAGCTGTATCACTGTGGACAGTGTGAGAAGAGTTTTACTTGTCAGCGTAACCTCCTACGACACGAGCGCATTCACACAGGAGAGAAACCATATTACTGTGGACAGTGTGGGAAGAGTTTTACTTGTCAGAGCACTCTCCAAATACACGAGCGCATTCACACAGGAGAGAAGCCGTATTACTGTGGACAGTGTGGGAAGAGTTTTACTTGTCAGAGTACTCTCCAACAACACGAGCGCATTCACACAGGAGAGAAGCCGTATCACTGTGGACAGTGTGAGAAGAGTTTTACTTGTCAGAGTAATCTCCAACGACACGAGCGCATTCACACAGGAGAGAAGCCGTATCACTGTGGACAGTGTGGGAAGAGTTTTACTTGTCAGAGTAATCTCCAAATACACAAGCACATTCACACAGGAGCGAAGCCGTATCACTGTGGACAGTGTGAGAAGAGTTTTATTCAAGAGAGTAGTCTCCAAATACACGAGCGCATTCACACAGGAGAGAAGCTGTATCACTGTGGACAGTGTGAGAAGAGTTTTACTTGTCAGAGTAATCTCCAACAACACGAGCGCATTCACACAGGAGAGAAGCCGTATCACTGTGGACAGTGTGGGAGGAGTTTTACCCGTCGTAGTCATCTCCAACGACACGAGCGCATTCACACAGGAGAGAAGCCGTATCACTGTGGACAGTGTAAAAAGAGTTTTACCCGTCAGAGTCATCTCCAACGACACGAGCGCATTCACACAGGGGAGAAGCCTGATAAAATCTTTTGTTGAGTTGGCAGGTTGTTTTGGATCACTGTCTTGCTGCATGATAAATTTCCTCCCAATTCATTTGTTATGTTTGATATGTTAGGCAGCAAGTGAACAGTCAGTTCTCAAAGTTGATGTATTGGAAGCAGGAAAAATAGGCAAGCATATGGATCTGAACAACTTTGACAAGGGCCAAATTATGAATGCTAGACAACTGGGTCAGAGCATCTCCAAAACAGCAGGTCTTCTGGGGAGTTCCGGGTATGCAGTGGTCAGTACCTACCAATAGTAGTCCAAGGAAGGACAACCGGTGAACCAGAGACGGGTTCATGGACGCCCAAGTCTCATTGATGCGCGTGGGGAGAAAAGGCTAACCCATCTGATCCACTCTCACAGAAGAGCTAAGCACAAAGTGCTGAAAAAATTAATGCTGGCTATGATAGAACGGTGTCAGAACATTCAGTGCATCTCAGCTTGCTGCTTATGGGGCTGCATAGCTGCAGAGCAGTCAGAGTGCCCATGCTGACCCCTGTCACCAAAAGTGCCTACAATGGGCATGTGAGCATCAGAACTGGACCATGGAGCAATGGAAAAATTAACCCTAACCCTAACCCTGGTCTGATGAATCACATTTTCTTTTACATCATGTGGATGTAAAACACACCATGGATCCACTATGGGAAGAAATCGAGCCGGAGTGTGCAAGCAATGTGATAGTCTGGGCAATGTTCTTTGGGAAACCTTGGTTCCTGGCATTCATATGGATGTTACTTTGACACATACCACCTACTTAAACATTGTTGCAGACCAAGTAAACCTTAATGGCCTTAACAGCAACAGGATATTCTAATGTCAGTGGCCTCTTTCAGCAGGATAACACGCCCTGCCACAATTTCAGGAATAGTTTGAGCAACATGACAAAGAATTCGATGTGTAGACTTGGCCTCCAAATTCCCCAGATCTCAATCTGATTGAGCATCTGTGGGCTGGACAAACAAGTCTGATCCATGGAGGCCCTACCTTGCAAGATACAGGACTTGCTGCTAATGTCTTAGTGCCCGATACCACAGCACATCTTCAGAGGTCTAGTGGAGTCTATGCCTCGACAGAGGTGTTTTTTTTGGCACAAGGGGGACCGACGCAATATTAAGCAGGTGGTTATTGGCTGATCGGTGTATGAGTATAGAGAAATGTAGTGATGTTTGAAAATGTAGTGAGTACAAAGTAGAGTTTTTTTTTTTTTTTTTCAAATGTAGTAAGCAAAATTCAAAAGTATTAAGTGAAAGAACTGCATTAAGAAAAAAAGTATTAAGTGGAAAAAACCCAAGTATAGATAATTAATGATAAGACTTAAGTACTGTAGCAATGTACAGTGAGGGAAAAAAGTATTTGATCCCCTGCTGATTTTGGACATTTGCCCACTGACAAAGAAATGATCAGTCTATAATTTTAATGGTAGATTTATTTGAACAGTGAGAGACAGAATAACAACAAGAAAATCCAGAAAAACGCATGTCAAAAATGTTATAAATTGATTTGCATTTTAATGAGGGAAATAAGTATTTGACCCCTCTGCAAAACATGACTTAGTACTTGGTGGCAAAACCCTTGTTGGCAATCACAGAGGTCAGACGTTTCTTGTAGTTGGCCACCAGGTTCGCACACATCTCAGGAGGAATTTTGTCCCACTCCTCTTTGCAGATCTTCTCCAAGTCATTAAGGTTTCGAGGCTGACGTTAGGCAACTCGAACCTTCAGCTCCCTCCACAGATTTTCTATGGGATTAAGGTCTATGGGATTTCTATGGGATTAACGACCCATTTTCAGTGCCCTGGCTGAGGGAAGGAGGTTCTCACCCAAGATTTGACGGTACATGGCCCTGTCCATCGTCCCTTTGATGCAGTAAAGTTGTCTTGCCCCCTTAGCAGAAAAACACCCCCAAAGCATAATGTTTCCGCCTCCATGTTTGACGGTGGGGATGGTGTTCTTGGGGTCATAGGCAGCATTCCTCCTCCTCCAAACACGGCAAGTTGAGTTGATGCCAAAGAGCTCCATTTTGGTCTCATCTGACCACAACACTTTCACCCAGTTGTCCTCTGAATCATTCAGATGTTCATTGGCAAACTTCAGACGGGCATGTATATGTGCTTTCTTGAGCAGGGGGACCTTGCGGGTGCTGCAGGATTTCAGTCCTTCACGGCGTAGTGTGTTACCAATTGTTTTCTTGGTGACTATGGTCCCAGCTGTCTTGAGATCATTGACAAGATCCTCCCGTGTAGTTCTGGGCTGATTCCTCACTGTTCTCATGATCATTGCAACTCCACGAGGTGAGATCTTGCATGGAGCCCCAGGCCGAGGGAGATTGACAGTTCTTTTGTGTTTCTTCCATTTGCGAATAATCACACCAACTGTTGTCACCTTCTCACCAAGCTGCTTGGCAATGGTCTTGTAGCCCATTCCAGACTTGTGTAGGTCTACAGTCTTGTCCCTGACATCCTTTGAGAGCTCTTTGGTCTTGGCCATGGTGGAGAGTTTGGAATCTGATTGATTGATTGCTTCTGTGGACAGGTGTCTTTTATACAGGTAACAAACTGAGATTAGGAGCACTCCTTTTAAGAGTGTGCTCCTAATCTCAGCTCGTTACTTGTATAAAAGACACCTGGGAGCCAAAAATCTTTCTGATTGAGAGGGTGTCAAATACTTATTTCCCTCATTAAAATGCAAATCAATTTATAACATTTTTGACATGCGTTTTTCTGGATTTTCTTGTTGTTATTCTGTCTCTGTTCAAATAAATCTACCATTAAAATTAGAGAATGATCATTTCTTTGTCAGTGGGCAAACGTACAAAATCAGCAGGGGATCAAATACTTTTTTCCCTCACTGTAATTGTACTTTGTTGTTTCCCTGATATGCTGGTCAGATATTTGGGCGGTGGTCCATTCCCTGTATAGTAGTGATACTGACACGATAGTCACGGCACATTGTATTGTACTGGTACGAGTGTTTAGGCCCTGTATACTTTGTGTTTCAACCTTGTATGTGTGCAGTTATAGACAGAGTGATAAGTAGTACCAGTAGATAAAGTAGATGGATCACAAGGATAAATTTGGGATAATGATGTGTTAGTTAGAGAGACTAATGTGTGCTAATCCTTCTCTAGCACTTCTTTTTTTTGGTCATTTGCCAGTTCCCATGCACTAGCTAGCTCTCGCCTATTACACAGCAACTACCAGCCAGGGATGGGGAAGACCAGCATGTGCTTCCTTGAAGAAACTGCATCTTTACAAACTGCTGTTCATTCTGCTGTTCATCACATGACAGCTGAATACACTCAGAGGAAAATGCTAACTTGTGAATACATGACCTCACTGATGCCCATGATCGGATAGCTTCACACTGATTGACAGGTCAGAGAATAATGCCTTCCCTCCCTTCCAGAGAGCATGGCCAGTTTTGCTTTCTTAGACTCCTGGCCATGGAGGGCTGTGGCATCATCAGGATCAAGATTTTCTTGTTGGCTGTATATTTTTGGTTGCTGGACTGACCACTAAGTTGGCACTACCATGTCAGTGTTGCTGGTTTACCGAAAATGATCCCTCATGGTTGAGGGTGAGATAACAAAATGTGCATAGTCATAGCTGGTCTACAATCAGTAGTTAAATGTCTGAGTGTGAATACAAGGTATGTGTGCCTGTAAAACTTTGACAAGTTTGTTTCATGTCCAAAGGTTCAAGCACTGACTTTTTTTCTACTTCCCTATTTCAGTTAAAGTTTACCTTATTCTGATTATCTGCTATGTGTTGGCCTGATCCTGCTGCCCACACTTGCTGTAATGATGTGAGTGTCTACCTTATGCTTCTCTAATAGCTTAATATTTCTTCCCACAGGTTAAACAATATATTGTGTTGATATAATTATTTCTTGCCCCTACAGACAAAGGAAATTCTTGAGTAAAAAGAGTCCAGACCCACGATTCAGTTCTTTGTCCATATGGCCATCAGACAATTGCAGAAAGGTACATCTTATTTGTCGTCTCTATGTAGGTGCTGAAAAATTAAGTGCAGATACATAAAATACATGCTGGTTTGTTTTTTTTTTTTTTCAGGCATGGAGACTATTTCCGGTGCCTGGGGCAGGGACACAGAGAAAATTCTGCCATGTCATGTAGACAGTGAGGCCGTCAGTGTTTTCCCAACAAGCAAAAAAGACATAGCTACAGTGAAATCTTTGACAGATATCCAGTACATTGCAACACATGATATGACATCCCAGACAGAAAATACTCCACTGGCTGCAAGTGTTTCTAAGAAAGGACAGCTGGTATTTGGTGGGAAAGAGCAATGAGTCCCTCCTGTACCATCACTGGATCTACAGACCTCAGGAACCCCCTCCCTCCTATTCAATCACTGTACAGGAAGCAAACACCACTATGCAGCCCTGTGGAGTCACCTTCTAAACCACTATGGTCAGATGAGACAGATGCACTGCTGACACCAAAGCTCAAAAATACATCTTACTTTACTAGTTATGTAACCTTAGACATGTTTGAAACTGGCAAACACACAACCAAGTGACTTTGACACAATGGTCAAGTTCTTCATGTCTTGTGCTAATAATAATAATAATAATAATAATAATATTTTCAGTAACTCTATTACTGTGTCATTACTACAAATGTGATGTGTATATTTAGAGTATTCAGAACATCCAGTAGCCAGTAATAACCAGAATTATATTATTTTCACACACGAGTTATTTGCCAAGTAGAGGGTGTTTTTGGCAAAGAAGTCATCTGACATTCATATAGCATCATACAGTGACTGAAGTGTTGCCCAAGTTAACTAGGTAATTATCTTGGTAATGTCATGCTACATTAAAGTAGCTGTCCAGCATCCCGAATGCCTCACTGTTAATATCATAAAGCAATTAACAGTGAGGTATAGTTTATAGCCTGGCACTATTTCCATAACATATCCTAAAAAAATGTTTCCAGATATTAGATATTTCTTAAATTGTTTAGTTACTTAACTAGCTAGGTTAATATGTTACATTATACTCCATGGCCAGTGAAGTTCCATACTAAAAGATCCAATTATCTGCTAGCTATCTGCACAGTGAATGATAGCTATCATAACTTAATAGTATTGTTACAAAGTGCACTGCTTAACTGTGTAATTTAAAAGCAGTACTTGATTTAATTATGCAGTGATTTTATTACATACAGCCAAAAAAAGGTTACTACTAGAGATGGCACTGACCTGATACCCAGGAGCGATGTTGGGGCAATACCAGCAAAAAACGTTGCATCGGATGTCAGAGGAAAAAAAATGTGATTCGATCCAGAATTGGGTTTGGAAAGAATATTTTTGGAACTGTAAATGTTTACATATACAAAGTCATGTATATATGTATATTTTTTTGTTAAGATTGATTTTTATTATAGTTATATATTATACTTTATTAGAATTGCAACCTGATTTTTTTGTGTGAAAGCTGTGGTTTTGTTCAAGTTATATTTTCAGCTGTGTATTTTGTACTGTAATTTTGTTTTTGTACTAATAAATCCTGATTAAGTCCTGTTAATTTTTTGCTTTGTTTTTCAGTTTAAAAAATCCATAAAAAAAAAAGAGTATTTTCTTGAAGACGAAAATATCAGATGGGTATCAATAGGAGCTGATGCTTAAATATCTCTATCAGTATCATGCCAACTTTATTAATATCACAGAGCAAGTTTACAACTTTCTTCATGTGTTTCATCATAATAAAAATAATAAACCTGCATCTTCAGGCATGAATAATGTACAGCTAGGAGGTTTAGATGTCCAGTTTGATTTTTTTTTTTTTTACCCAAAGGACAGTGGTAACTTGTCAAAACCAGGATGTGATATACTACTCCAACCATATAGCTAATATATCCTCAATGTTCCCAAATATTAACAGTGTACTACATAAAAAGGCCTTGTCTGTATCTTCATTAGTACTAGCCACATGTATTTTGTTGCAAATGGCCTCTATTACACTTGTTACCTCTGGCTGTGTTTCTGTAATCCTCTCTGAACCCCTTATGGACTCAAAAAGCAGGAAGATTGAGTTTGATAAATGAGCCTTTTTTTCCTCATACGGTTACTACAAAGTGTAATGTCAGTGATGACTTCTCACAAGATACTGCAAATAGAAAAAGCATGCATTAAACAGGTCTCTTGCTCTCTAACTTCAAACTTAATGTAGTGGTGGTGGTGTTTTTTTATGTACTCAGATACACAATGTTTATCCATGTGGAATATGGACACCCTAAAAATTCTGGCTGAAGCTTCATATCAAGTGCAATAATACTTGAGAAATACACGCAAAAGTCCTAGATCCTTCAGAGTTTTCACTTGTCCTTGAAACGCACACTGGGTGCCAGTACTTCTGAAATCTCTGGGAGTCAGTACTGACGGTTGTCCAACAAATGTATGTGAAATGTTCCAAAACAACCAACTAAGGGTCGCAGCCATATACTGACCATGATTAAATCAACCTAAGCTGCAGGAAGAACATGAAGAAACTTCAAAAATAATAAAAAGCTTTACTATACTCCAAAAATAAATTCCAAATCCTTTAATCCAAATAAAGGTAAATCAGTAACTGTGTGAACACAAAGCCTTCTCAAAATAAATTTCATCATCTTACTCTTTTAGAGTAAATATTTGCATGGGTATTAACAATTGAATGGTCAGCCCTGTTCTTATACAGTGCCCTCCAGAAATATTGGCACCCTTCATTAAAAAAAAGCAGGACTTATAATAGAAAAGAAATATTACATACAATTCAAAACTTAAGACAATAAGAGGAACTATTTTGTTCTACAAACAAATAATAAAAGTCATTACGGCATTTTTAAAATAATATATTTTTTCTCTCAAAAATATTTGCCAATATTATTGACATCCTGAAAGAATATTTCAAATAAATGCAAAGAAACTGTCATTCTTGAGAAACTTTAACCATGACCCTGTTTCTCTGGGTGGTATATTTTATAGGATTGTAAAATCCCTTCATCCTCCATTACCAATCCAGAACCAGCAGGCTGAAGAACAGTTCCTACCTTCAGGCCATCAGAATTCTGAATAAAGTATATTGGTATATTGATCATATTTATTACACACTACTACATCTAATTTAATTGTACATTTTTAAATGCTACTTTGTACTGCTGCTTCATCTGTTTTTTATGCTCTCCGAAAGCTATAGAGGACTGCTCAGACCCTACAACTGCATACAGCTGCTATTTATTTTCCTACCTCTTGCACTCTGACTGCAGATATTCCAGTGTTTACAGTTACAGGATCTGCACTTTACTTACATTTACTTTACTAGGCATACATACCATACATCATAAAATATTCTGCATAGTTTGCAATTATTTTGTATTTGTAAATAATCCCCCCCACTTCCTCGTTCCTCCAACCTTTACCTGCTGATGTATATTTCTTTCCCATATTGCACAGCTGTAGAGTACCTGAGCCTATTTCAACGTATAATTGTCACTGACATTTTGTACACATCAAATATACTTGAAACTACTATGAAAAAAATAATAAAAAGACAGATGGTTGCTACATAAAGAAAAAGTACATAGGTAGTTATGGCCATAATGTCTGAAATGGTATGAAATGTGACAGGAACTGGACCAATAAACACACTGTTCTCCTGTAAAATTAGATGGAGGAAAAGATCCTAAAATATCTCAGTTTGAGAACTGAACAGTTGTGCTGATTCTTGTAAAATACGAGAAACCTGTTTGGAAGCTTTGCAAGAAAGAAACCCCTCCTGAGAGCATCTGACATAATGCAGCTGCTCAACTTCACCAAGCATCGTTAAACCACAACTGGCATCGTGTTTTGTAATCAGAGGAGATCAAACGGGTTTGCTCATGCGCATGATCAGCATGTCTGGTGAAAGAAGGATATTGCATAGAAGGGAAAAGCACCCGATATCTGCTGGGATATATGGAGGTGTATCACTGAAGCTTTGATGCTGTTTTGTGGCTGGTGGTTAAGAGACTGCTGGGAAGATTGGTGGCATTATAAAGTATCAGAACATTTCAGGCCAAAACATGGTTGCCTCTGCCGGGAGGTTAAGACATGGCCGCTGACTGATCTTTCAGCAAGATGATGAGCCAAACAGACTTCTAAATAAGCACATATGATAAAAGAAACAAAATCCAAGGTCCTCTACAGGTCTAGATACTACAGGAACAGACTTTTCTTTGGGGGGTAAAAAGTTATAAACTATAAAATAATACAATGTCCTTGCATGTCTTAGTTTAAAAAAAACACTTATTGAATGTTATAGATATTTTGCTCATTTTCATGCAAGCCAATAATTCTGGAGGGTACTGTATATGCTTTAACCCCATAGCATGTGTAACATTACAAAAGCAACGTGCAAGTTTTCAAATTCCAAATTACAAAAAAGTGTCAATATACAAAATGAAACCGTCATTGCCAGTAGATATGCGGATGTTTAACATGGCACCAATATAATTTTATCTGAAAACTGAATCACAGCCATGAGACAACCAGCTTCTTAAATTTAGCAGCAGTAAGTGTGAAACTTATATGGATTTTTAAACATGGCAAATAAAAAAATTATTAAAAAATTCACCAGAAGAAGGCACAGGATTGCACGAAAACTGATAGTGTTTTTGTCCTCTCGCTGCGACCAGTATCCACTCTGTTACGGCATGTAACTGGAGGCAGGACTTCGAGGATCCTCGGTCAGAGTGGGCGAGTTCTCCTCCTCTATTGGACTAAAGCTCAGAGAGCCAAAGCTAGGCTCCTCTCCTTCATCAATGTGCAGCTGCTCGTTGCCTCTATGTCATTTGAAGTAGGAGTTCGTTTGGTGGCCACTGGCCTCGGACAGGTGCTCTGGGTTTTCCTCACATTCCAGTAGTGGCTGGGTCAATTCGGAACGAGAGAGCACCGACGCTTGAGTGCCGGGAGTCTGGCCTTTATACCCGCTGCTCACTGCGGCAGAGTACTGCACAGTGCTGGCCGTGGTTTGGCCCGAGTCAGCCTCATCATTGCAGGACACACTCTGGCGCAGAGTGGACATGCCGGACGATCCACCGATGCCGCTGCGCTCCTCCGAAAAGTACTTCTTGAGCGGCATCACTGCTTTATCCTCATCGCACAGGGACTTTCCGTCATCCATGTCCACCTCCACCACGCTCACCTCCGCCAGGATCCTTTCTTTCAGAGTGTCCAGCTGAGGGAGATCAAAGAGCTAGTTAGCTTTGTACACACAAATATGAGTTTGATTCACATTATAGCCTCCTCATGAATTGGAATCACTTTATTGCCTACGAGTTGTGTACACAGAACCCTCTGATGGCAAATTCTTCAAGAAGTTCAGTCAGATTGACCTACTACTACAACCTGGAGAATGTATCATTTAGAGCAGGGGTCGGGAACCTTTTTGGATGAGAGAGCCAGGAACGCCACATATTTAAAATGTAATTCCATGAGAGCTATACAATATGTTTAAAACTAAATACAAGTAAATGTGTGCATTTTATGTAAGACCAACACTTTTAAAGTACAATAAGTCTCTGAATTCTTTTTAATAACATTGTTATGCTGTTGCTAACCAATGATGAATAAAGTACTTCTTACCATTAATGCGACTTCTGGTGCTGCATGGTTTTGCTGATGGCTTTGTAGTCTGGTTGATACGTGGTGAGGTTAAGCTTCATGCAGGCGTTGAGACTTCCATCCGTTAAACGTGATCGTAGGTTGGTCTTAATGTTCTTTAGATGTGAGAAAGACTTCTCACATGCATACGTAGAGCCAAACATTGTCAGTAGAGCAATACCCACACGCTGCAGTGTATGGTATGTGACGGGAAGCACGTTCCAAGTTTTGACAATCAGCTGGTCCGCGGGTTGAAGTTTTTTTCATTTCTCCCCACTTGTGTTTGCTCGCCAACTCTGCTTGCTGTCGTGCAAGTCTATCCAAATCTTCATTCAGTGACTTGAACTTATTCACCCACATGTCTGAGGCCTTCAGGTCAGCAACTTGTAGCTCAAAATCTCTGACGGAGACACCGGGGAGGTAACTCAGGTCGGCGCTGTCCATTGCACACTCGTGTGGATGGGTGATGAACTTAAAAAGACGAGTGCGCTCACGAAATTCTCCAAAGCGCGCTTTGAATGACTGCAGGAGATTAGATGTGAAGCCGCTATGTAGTATGGCGTGTGTCGAAGTGCCGCTTTATATTTGACCGTTTCATTGATGCAATTTTATCATTGCATATTAGACACACTGCAGAACCTGCTCTCTCCACAAAGGCGAATTCCTCTGTCCATTCCTGCTGAAAAGTACGATACTCCTCATCTTTTTTTTTTTTAGCCATCTTCTTCGATAAAAGGGTTTCTGCAATTAGCTAGCTGACTACTTGATTAAAAGGAGGGAAGTTTACTTCCTGACCTCACAACGACCCGTGTACGTTACGCATTATCCAATAAAAATTTGGTGTTGGCCCGGAGGACAGCTGTGATTGGCTCCGGCCACCCGCAACCATGAACATGAGTGGTAGGAAATGAATGGATTGAAATACATGAGAATGTTTTATATTTTTAACGTTATTATTATTTTTATTAAAGATTTGTCTGCGAGCCAGATGCAGCCATTAAAAGAGCCACATCTGGCTCGCGAGCCATAGGTTCCCGACCCCTGATTTAGAGATTATAGTTCACGAACCTTGTTGGGGCAGTCAGGTGACCAGTTAGCAATAGTGCTGTGAGACGGGTTGGGGACCTGTGGCCAGAAACGCCTCTTTAACCTTGAAAAGAGGTAAGCAAGCAACAAAATGTAAGACATAAACCAAGATGTTACGGCTTAGGCTACAGTCAGTTATCAGATCTATAACCCAGTTTAGAAACATTATATATTTAACTCAAACTCAAAAAAGCTGATTTTTAAAATGATTATAGCCCTTTGAATGGCTTACTTTTTATATAAATTCATGTTTAAATGATAACACAGTGCTAAACCCACATTTTCCATTTAAAGCAGAGAATACTTGTAAATATAACCCAGTTTGTGATATAAAATGGGTTAAGCAGATTCGAAACAATTATGTCCAATACACAAGTTATTTCAGGGTGACGTGGTAAATGGAAACTCTGAACATGCAATCTAAGCTAGACAGCTAATGTTAGTCATGAATAAAATCATGATTGTTAGTGTACAGTATATTTTGATAGGTTTTTTGTACTGTTATTTTTTTATTTTATTTTATTTTTTTTTATTACAAACAATAATCACAACCCCGGTTTCATAAAAAGTTGAGATATGTTAAGAAAAGAATAGAAAAATCGTCTGAAATCACACTACGTTAACTGGAACATAAGATTACCAACAGCTTTTTGGGATAGAATGAGGTCATATTTTCTATATTGATTTGAACCTTATGGGATGTAAATGTAGACATTTTAGGCTATTTTAATGATTTCTTGGGCATTTAAAAACATTAAGCAAGTGTTTTATTTTATATACTTTTTTTGTGCCTTTATTTATTCATTTTCATGTGATTCATTTACGAATGATTCATTTACGAATGATTCATATTCAAGTGATTCATATTCAAGTGATTCATATTCAAGTGATTCATATACTAATTTGCTTCTCTTTAAATCCAGTTTTAGACTGTGATATTACAAAGGTCTTTCCAGATTATTACTTTCTACAGTGTATGAGATATCCCCAGTAAAATTACCTGAAGTCTATATTATTATTTGTTCACCATGTTAGGTTTAAAATCTTTTAAAAACAGATTCGCAATTAAATAACATTACATCCTTCAAAGCATTGGCATGTTCTGCTTACTCTCACAATCCTCCAAACACCCACACCCAAAGTCTCCATAAACAAATGAGACAACAGTGTATCCTACAAAAACCGAACATTGTCCACAATGTGAAAACAACTCTGAGAGTAAGCTGAACTAACCAACAAAACAAATATAATGTCCTTACCTTTTAAAGACTTGTAACAAATAATATAACAGTGTAGCACGTAAAGCCGAGGAGATAACACTAATAAAATTAAATAAACAGAAACTCTAACCCGGTCAGAGCATCAAAACAGAGAAGCACATTAATACAGAAGTAAATTTTAAAAGGAGTAAGTCCACAAAATCTAGGTGGAGTAACGCAGCGACGATATCTTCAATAAAAAATCCGAATTCTGTAGAGCTCGAAGGCCGAGTGCAAAAAATAAAAATAAAAGAAGAGCGAAAAAGACTCCGCTGTGTAGGTGATGCAGTTCACCACGATATCAAGAGTTTAAAATAGTCTCCTGCTTCCTCCGCTGAAATAAAGTCTTTCTGAACACCGTTATATGTAATGTGAAGCCAAGCTGGGTAAAGTATTCCATAGCGAGCGCCCTCAATACCACGAAGTTGATGCCAAACCTCGTTAAACGCGGCCCGGGCCCGGGCTGTCTTGGCTTTGTAGTCAGGGAAAACGGAGATGGTAAAATCCCTCACTTTAATCCACTGGATCTCTCTCGCACGGCCTAAAATGTCAACACAGTCACTGTGGTAGTGGAATCTGCACACAATAGCTCGTGGTCATTCACCAGGCTTGGGCTTCGGCTGAAGTCCAAAACCGGCTCCTTCTCCAGATCAAACGCCTCTTTTAACAAGGCCGCTACAGCAGCAGTTGTACATGTGTCAGTGCCCTCTGTAACTCCCACTGTCCTAACGTTATTGCTATTGCGCCGTGACCCTGATTCCAAATCCTCACATTTATTCTTTAATTGAGTCACAGTCGCAGTGAGAAACTCGATAGTAGTCTTCATATGAACTATGTCATCGTTGCAACCAGAGAGAGTGTGCTCCATTTCCCCAACAGTACCTTTCAGTGTTGATATGGTAGCCCCGGTAGCAACTTTATCACTAGCCTGCTGTGTTTTCACGGCCTGCAGGTCAAGCTGGATAGCAGACAGCGCTTCCCCAAGAGTCTTCTGGAGCTCCTTTTTAAAAATATCGACGATGTCCTTCCTCAGTAAAGCCAGCAGCTCAAGCCTGAGTGCAGCGAAGTCAGGGTCACCGCTTGGCGACGCGGATTCAGGGGAAGAAGGGGACTCGCTCGCGACGCGCACACTTGGCCTCAGTCGTGTCTGAATGCTACCACGGGTTTTCGTGTTCTTTCCAGACATTTTAACGTACCACAAAGTTAAAATTACAAACAAGGAAACAGAGTAGTATAAGGCAAAATATATTATATGACCGAAAAGCACAAATTAATTACAATTTTAATCGAAATCAGCAGGAGCCTCCAACTTCGCGTCCTACTCCATCGAATTCCCATTTTATATACATTATTAAAACAAAGACAAGAATCTATTTTATACATACAGCATAATTGTAATCCCTGAATATATACAGTATCTCACAAAAGTGAGTACACCCCTCACATTTTTGTAAATATTTGATTATATCTTTTCATGTGACAACACTAAAGAAATGACACTTGATGGCAAATGTTGATGGCATTAAGGGAACAGTCCTCTCCTGGCTCAGGTCTTATCTGACCGATCGTTATCAGTTCATAGATGTAAATGGTGATTTCTCCATGCATACTGAGGTTACTTTTGAAGTTCCACAGGGTTCTGTTTTAGGCCCACTGCTCTTTACTTTATATATGCTACCCCTTGGACAAATTATTCGTAAACATGGAATTAGCTTCCACTGTTATGCTGATGATACACAGTTGTATGTTTCAGCGAAGCCAGAGGACAGACAGAAGCTTAGTAAAGTTGAGGATTGTGTAAAGGACATTAGAGGTTGGATGTTAACTAACTTCCTTTTACTTAATTCTGATAAAACAGAAATACTTTTATTAGGCCCACGTGTAGCTAGAGATAATCTTTCTGATCACATGGTTACTCTGGATGGTGTTTCTGTTTCATCATGTACAGCAGTTAAAGACCTTGGAGTGATTATTGACTCCAGCCTATCATTTGATGCTCATGTAGATAATATTACTAGGATAGCTTTCTTTCATCTCAGAAATATTTCTAAGATAAGAAACATATTGTCACTACATGATGCGGAAATACTAGTTCATGCATTCGTCACCTCTAGATTAGTCTGAGTGTTCTAGATTAGTCTGAGTGATCTAGTCTTAGATCACTGTCTGGATGTTCCAGTAGGAATATAAATAAGCTCCAGTTAGTCCAGAATGCAGCTGCTAGAGTCCTAACTAGAACTAGAAGATACGACCATATCACACCGATATTTTCAATACTGCACTGGCTCCCAGTAAAATCTCGCATTAATTATAAAATACTTTTATTAACCTATAAAGCACTAAACGGTCTCGCGCCACAATATCTAAGCGACATTTTGGTTTTATATGATCCGCCATGCCTACTTAGATCAAAAGATGCAGGCTATTTGACGGTACCTCGAATAGTGAAGGCTACAGCAGGGGGAAGAGCCTTCGCTTATAGAGCCCCACAGTTATGGAACAGTCTTCCTATTAGTGTTCGGGACTCAGACACAGTCTCAGTGTTTAAGTCTAGGCTTAAAACGTATTTGTTTACTCAAGCCTATCCTGACTAGATCCTATTTTACTACTTCGCAGTCATAATAATCTTATTTCTCCCTCTCTCCTTTTGCTGAGCCCCACACGAATTTATGGAGATACTAGGGATCCAGATACTTTCTGCCTCTGGATGTAGCTCAAATCTTCTCTAATTCCAGACTGCTGGGACTACGGCTGCTCCTAAGGCCTTACAGACTCCATATAAATCCATAATGAACTTTTTCACACTATCTGTTGTTACCCAGATGAGGATGTGTTCCCTTCTGAGTCGGGTTCCTCTCAAGGTTTCTTCCTCTTAAAACATCTTAGGGAGTTTTTCCTTGCCACTGTCACCACTCAGTGGCTTGCTCAGTTGGGATAAATTCACACCTTTAATATCTGTATACCATGTTGATATTTCTGTAAAGCTGCTTTGAGACAATGTCTATTGTAAAAAGTGCTATACAAATAAAATTGAATTGAACTGAATGACAGTTCTGTGGGTGGAAACGCCTTGTTGTTGCGAGAGGTCAGAGGAAAATGGACAAATTGGTGTGTGCTGCCAGGAAAGGTATAGTAACTCATATAATCACTCTTTACGACTGTGGTGAGCAGAAAAGCATCTCAGAATGCACAAAACATCGAAGCTTGACGTGGATGAGCAACAACAGCAGAAGACCATATCTGGTTCCACAAAAAAATCCCAAAAAATTGTGGATGTGTGTTATTTAAAAGTTATAAATCACATCATATCTGAGCAATCAACAAATCAGAATTTAGCAATGACGCATATTTGGACATATGCAAGTTTAATGCGCACACAGAGATTTTCACCTTAAAAGATGGAGAGAGGTAGTTTTTCAGGAACCAAAACTTGACAGGGGTTTTAGTGTGTTGGAGGACAGACAGCATCATTATTCTGAAAAACACAAAAGTACAGGATGAAGGAAGGTGATAGATAAAAGTCAATCAGTGGTATGCACGTGTGTGTGTGTGTGTTTGTGTACCTCAAGAAGCACTCATACAGATGTCCAGATGCCACTGAAAAGATGTTGAGCACATCCTCCTTCTTTGTATCCCCTTCCTCTACACTGGAACCACCTGTTAAACTGCAAAACACACACATACACACAATGGAAGTGTCATGTAACTGGCATACGATCACAGAATTCATAAGAATCGATGAGCCCTGTGAGTGTTGAATGATGTTTAGGTGTTCTGCAGGTGCTTTATTGATTCACCAGGCAGACACACTTAACCTTGAGCGTCGGAATAGAGTTTAGCACTGACGTTGGCTAGGAGAGCTGAGGCAATAAAACAAACAAACAAACAAACAAACAAAAAAGCATGCACAAATGCATGTCTAGAAAACAATAGTTGTGCACTTGTGTACAAGAAGCCTTCTTTTTATATGCTCTGTAATTTTCCACAGCAGATATTAAACCGTTATCTGACTTGGCCCGGACACCAAAGATCTGCTCAAGAGCATTCGGTCCACCGTAATGAAGAAATTGAAAAGAAAGCCTTTGGGTGGCTGAGAGTAGCACTACACTAGTTCAAGCCATGAGAACATGCTGCATTATGGACAAGTGAGCACTGGAAACACACTGAATCATCATTACAACTGTGTACGTTCAAATACTACTGAGGGCTTAATAAAAATGTACTGAGTAACATTCATTAAAATACAAAGAAACAACCCAAAAAACTGTGTTCCGGTCACTGCGACATGAACACTCAATGTTTCTCAGGGAGGTCCTGGACATGCTCTCTCCCTCCTCTGCAGCCATAATACGAAATTAAAGTTACTGAATTCAATTCTGCAAGAAATACCATGACTAATCTGAGCAGAATGAAGGCCACAGAGAGTTCCCAAGATATTGAGTTGTAACACATCACAGTATTACGTCATCATAAGTCTCTTGCACTTAAACCCTCTAAACACAAATAATGGATACATTTTTAATCATTTCAAAAGTTAGATATGAAAAAAGTGATTTTTGCATGGCAGTTTTCCCTTAGAGCATTGAGTGATGCATTTGTGACAGGAAATTATATTGAGCTGGGTGTTACAGCAAAAAATTATAGTACAAGAAAAATCCTTTTGAAAAAGTAAGCAACGCATGTATGTGTTGTTGTGTTGTAGTAGTTCTTACTACTACTACTACTACTACTTATTTATTATTATTATTATTATTATTATTATTATTAAATATATAATTATTATAAAATGTGGGGGCTCATTTATCAATGATGCAAATGCACAAATCTTTTAATGCAAAGTGTGGGATTTATCAAAACTAACCTTGCATGGAATTCATCTAACGTAATAAACCATCTAGCCTAATAATTCTAGATGGTAGAAATAATGCATTGGCTCAGGGCAGCCGAGGAACGCATTCACAAAGGACAGCTTTTATTCAGTCATGCCTGCTTGATTAATCATGAAAAAGCTATTAGTGCATTTTTGCGGAAAAATAAATCTGTTAAATAGAAACAAGTTGTAGTTCCTCACTTTGTTGGAGGATGTCACACATTGTGCGCACAATGGGATATCTGTGCACATCCAAGTCCTTTCAACAACAGACTTTTTGGCTACAGGCACATTTTATGGTGAGATTTTGGATTATACCAGGTATTTCCCAGACATCATTGAGAAACAATAGACTGTATTCTGAATGAACAATATTCAAAATGCTTTATCTGTTTATCTTAGGGATGCGCCGAATGTTCGGCAACCGAAATTATTCGTCCAAAAATAGCAACACAAAAAAAGCACTTTAGGTGTTCGGCCGAATAAATTTGACCGAACAATGACGCGTTTGACGACGCACCAAATAGCCTAGCAACCAGAGTGAGACGCGCAAATTTCACGACCTCCACTTCCGGCAGCGTGCTTGGAGCGATGAGCGGGCGCGGGCATGCACGTTCTACGTGCACGAGCGCATGCTCTACAGATGTTGACAACCGTGACATTGTTTACTGTGGACACGTGCGCATTTGTTTTGTTTCTGTTCCGGAGTATTCTGTCACATCGCGAGACGTAAGGGAGTAGAGTATGGAAGCAGGTAAAGACGTATTTATTTAAAGGAACATAACATTAACAACGTATCTAACTATACTATATCTACTATAATACTCTGCGAGGTGTACAGGGACACGAGCGGTATATATCCCCTATATAATCAGCCGTATATAGCCGAATAGAACCATTTTCTGCACTCTTGTCAATGCAGTTTTTAATGCACTTTTTGGCTACAGAGCATTCCATTCTTTCAGCAGTCAGTTATAGGCCTAACATAGGCTAATCAAGGGGGGCTCAAAGATGACCACATCAAAATATTTTTATTTTACTCATTTATTTATTTAAAGTTTATTTATTTAAAGCCATTTAATTTATGCAATGGTGAAAAAAAATGGCATAATAAATGGAAAAAACGCAAAAAAAAAAAAAAAGTGTGTTTGGTTTCGGCCTTTGGCCAAGCTTTTCATTATATTCGGTTTCGGCCAAAAATTTTCATTTCGGTGCATCCCTAGTTTATCTGTTTAGTATGTGTCTCATAGACTCCATGCAATGGGGGCTCAGTGGTTAAAGGCTCTGGGTTATTGATCAGAAGGTCAGGAGTTCATGCCCCAGCACTGACACTACCACTGTTGGGCCCTTGGGCAACGCCCTTAACCCTCAATTGCTCAGTTGTATAAATGAAAGAGATGTAAGTTGCTCTGTATAAGGGTGTCTGCCAAAATGCCGTAAATGTAAATGTGTCTCAATAGTACTATAAAAATTTATCTTTTAGGCAAATCAAATAATTTTTACCAGACAATTTTTTTCTTAATTTGTGCCTGTGCACAGTAGTCATTCGTGGCTTAAATCAAAGACAGCACTTCGCCCTTCAAATTCACTTTGTGAGTTCAAACCATAGGTTTTCTGTAAATGACCAACTCGGTAAACTTGTTTAAAATGATAGTTACATACAGCAGATGATTATTTATAGGGACATATTAAATATCTATTTTAAAAAATTTTAAAACCTGCATGTGTGCGAACATAGGACTGGACACACGAAACATCACAGACTTAATTAAACCCTACGCCACCGAAATATTTCTAGCCCTTCACCAGAAAAGTGACTGCTTGTTGAAAAAAGTCGAATGGTGGATGAATTAGAGCAGCATTTAAAATGGTCTTGTTCTTGTTCATTCTGAACAAGTTCTGAACAAGTGGAAGATGGGAGGAAAACTAGCAAACTACAAAAAACTATACATTCAGCAGAATTACTATGAGCATATAAACTACTTGAATAAGCAATTATTAATGCCTGTTAAGACTAATATTAAAATGAATGCAACCCATCAGCAAACGGCTGGTGCTGGAGATCCTGCTTCCTGTCATCTGAAGACACCTAAGTAAAATTGCAACCTTCATTTATTCTGTCAGTTCTGTAATTTCCTCACTTCGGCAGAAATAATAAATAAATAAATAAATAAATAAATACATAAATAAATAAATAAATAAACCTCTCAAAAACCCACCATCAGTGAACAGAAAAACAAACAGGTTAAAAAGCTTTCTCTCATTCATGTCTCTAGTCTAGACGGTCTATAAAACTATATCAAGTCAAATGCACCCTTCACTCCACTGAGTGAAACTGCCAAATACACAAACTCATCTTGACCATACACATGCAAACTCGATATATGCTTGACATACCTTGTGATCGAGTCCCACAGGCCTTCGCTTTCTGTCGATTCACTCAGAAGATCTTCATCGAGTTTCTCTGGCTTTTTCTGAATCTGCATGCTATAGACAGACAATTTATGAACAGTATGAAATGTTTATGTGTATGTAGACTTTAAATACATAAATGTCAGTGTACTGTTAATTTCCTGATTATTAACATGCAGGAAACTTTGAGGGGAAAATCCCTCCACTAAAGGAGCAATGATGCAATATGTCAGTAGTCTAATTCACATAAGATTCTAGTGTAAATGCTGCATAAATCAGTATGTCACACCATGCATGAACACTCACTCGGACTTTGATGATCTTGCTGTGAAAGCTGTTGAGCATCACTATAACATCTCCAGCATCTGCAGGTGAGTCTGTTCCATCGTGCCTAGACATAAAAGGATAAAAAACAATCCTGCATTACTGTCAGTAAAAGAACGCCTGCACAACAGAGCAACTATATACAGTACTGTGCAAAAATCTTAGGCACATGCAAAGAAATGCTGTAGAGCACAGATGCCTTCAAAAATATTGAAATGAAATGTTTCTACATTAATAAAAATACCATAAAAAGCAGTAAATATTAATAACAACAGTAACAGTAATTTTTTGTCTGAAAAGTGGTTTCTTACATAATATGTTGCTTTCTTAACTGACATACAAACATTTATCTGTAACATTTCATTTTGTGCTGGAAAACTAATGTTTTGAAATCTAAAAAAAAAAATTGTACTGCCTTGATGATGTAGAAGTCATAACAAAAATCTGTAACAAAGTTTGTACTAAAAAAATGAATAGGGTGCCTAAGACTTTTGCACAGTACTGTATCTGGAGTAGACAAGTACAGTAGTAATCTTCATGTCATTAGAGTAAAACCTAGGAACTGAGCACATTATGTTACGGTGTCACATGTTAAGATTAACAGAAACAGAAGGAACTACATTGTTGTACTACTGCATACTTCAGTGTTATTATCATTGTTGTACTACTGTATACTTGTACATTGTACATTGTTGTACTACTGCATACTTCAGTGTCATTTGTTATTATCTAATAAGCCACTATTATTGTAGCTGCTCTTTATTATCTTAAGCCACTTACAGTTACAATCAAAATTATTCAAATCCCTTCATGGCAAGCATCTTTTGTACTTAGTAGAGAACCCTTTTGCTGTTATGACCTGCAGCAAACGAGATGCATAGCTTCTGGTAGCACTCCTGAGGAATCTTAGCCTATTCCTCATGAGCAATGGCCTCCAGTTCAGTAATAATCTTGGGTTTCTGTGCTGCAACTGCCTTCTTCAAATCCCACCAGAGATTTTCTATGGGGTACAAGTCAGGTGACTGTGATGTCCAGAGCAAAACTAGAGAAGCAAACATCAGGACACCAAACAATCTGTTCATAAGTGTCACATTTGGTACATTTCATTTTTAAATAAACTTAACCGTCACCGCTTAACCCTCATGTATACAAAAAACAACAGGTGTCTGATATGGCATCAGGAAGTACACCAGCGTCTAAAAAGGATGATTAGAATTGAATTGTAATGGCAAGAAAAAAAAAAAAAAATACAGACAATGAGACCTAATGAGGTCTTGTTTACATTATCCAACCTTCATACACTTAGGCCAAGTTAAACATTGAGATGAAGAGTTAAGCTGATTAATTGCCATAAATGTCAAACCTGAGACAACGTTACACAGTGAGTAACAATTCTTCACTTGAGTGAAGCTGAATTTATTACTTTCGATGCTTATGAATTGTGCATTATGACCTGGCCAACATATAGATTGGTCGATTTATCTGCCATATTGTCTGCATAAGCTATTTATTTAAAGATAATAATATCAAGATAGAAAGTAGTTTGTCAGAATAAACAATTAGCAGAGACATGTGCCATTCGGGGGGGGGGTCATCAGACAACAGCAACGTTAATGTCAGCTAACGTTATAATAAATTCTGACCAGTCAGGAGGTATGGAATCATTTTCCATTTAATTAATTCTATATTTAAATGCACTCGTTTTAATACGTTATCATTTCTATAACTGCTCATTCACAGGGGCTTGTACAGGTGCTCTACATAATCTAAGGCAAATAATAAGCAGATTAAAAGCATGTGTAATTGCTGATACAGTTTGCTGTAAAGATATGTTGTTTTTTTAACATTTACAGAAGGAGTCACCAATGTCAGAGCTTTATAACAGTCAGTGGTACATGACATGAGAAAGTCTTTAGGACGGAGGAGATTGTGCTTTCTGTTTTTTTTTTTCCATTAACATGGCAAACTGCATTTTTTGTTTTATGAACTCTGGAAAAAAAATAATACAGGGCTGGTTAGGGAATTTCTGTTTATATCTGCTATAACGTAAGTGATAAGAGGAACGTGTTCATTTCATGGATGTTCCACAACATTAAAGTATCCGACATCTGGTTCTTTAATAGACAGTGAAGCTTACTGACACCGATCAAGCTGCCTCGATAGTTTTGATGGTCTTACCTCTTTAATTTCCCCGACCAGTTTGATGGCATGTTCAGCTGGTCTTTAAGGCCATCGCAGAATGCTTTGTGCAGAATTTCCTTAACATTTTTCTGTAAACTGCAGGTAAAAATGTTTTTTTAAGATACACACAAAAAAAAGATATTTTCTATTCTAGTTTTGTGATTCAGTAATTTAGTAAATGATTGGGTTTTTGAAGGACTTTACCTTCACTCAGCAGGCTCAGTGGGTTTGATTTGGAAGTCACTGTTCATTGTGATCTCATAAGCCAACACCATGTTAGTCATGCCTTTAGCTGTCTCCATCAGCTCCTCCATGGTCACAGACTTGGACAGGCTGGCTGTTAACACAATCAGAATAATATACAGACCTCCGCAGTAAAAACAGAATCTTTAAATGCCGAATACAATGTATACAAGCAATATCTCTATGTGCAGATAACATTGAGCAGTACAGAAATATTAATATGTAGGCTTGTGCAGTATTGATTTTCCCCCAGATGTTTTAAATCGCCATTTCAGTTTTAAGGAGAGTCGAGGAAACGTAATATTATCAATTGTGCAGTCAGGAGAAACAACTCAGCTGGATAGTGGATTTTTCTATATGATTCTGCAGTAATACGCAGTAATCAGTTAAACAAAAACATTTATTTTTTTAAAAATCATATTTCAACATAATCCTTTTAGAAAGCAATTGTCTAATCTCATCGCTGACATTTTCACTGTTGATGCTGCTCAGTGTGGAGCTGGAGAACAAAGGAGAGAAAAAAAATGCATATTTGATCACTTTCTAATTATCATCACTATATTTTGAGTTTTTGTAGGCCAAGAGCTGTATGGCAAGACCAAGACCACTGATTGGTGGTCTCAAGACCAAGACCGGTCTCAAGTACCACAGCACAAGTCGGCATACCGCACAAGCGTATTACTATGTTTGAAATGTAATGTTTTATTTGAATTGTATAGTCAGTCCGTACAGGATTTCGCTGAGTTTTCTTGGAGATTGTTGTGTCCAAAAATGCTACATTTTACTGTGTCTTTACTGTCTCCCTCTTAGAGAGAGAGAGAGCAGAGAGAGAGAGAGAAAGAGGGGGGGACAGGGGGAGAGAGAGAGGGAGAGGGAGAGAGAGAGAGGGGGGAGAGAGGGAGACAGAGAGAGAGCGAGAGAGAGAGGGGGGAGAGGGAGAGAGAGGGGGGAGAGGGAGACAGAGAGAGAGAGCGAGAGAGAGAGAGAGAGAGAGAGAGAGAGAGAGGGAGGGAGGGGGGAGCGGGGGAGAGGGAGAGAGAAAGGGAGGGGGAGAGAGAGAGAAAGAGAGGGGGAGAGGGAGAGAGAAAGAGAGGGGGGAGAGGGAGACAGAGAGAGAGAGAGAGAGAGAGAGAGAGAGAGAGAGAGAAAGAGAGGGGGGAGAGGGAGAGAGAGGGAGAGAGAAAGGGAGGGGGAGAGAGAGGGAGAGAGAAAGAGAGGGGGGAGAGGGAGAGAGAAAGAGAGGGGGGAGAGGGAGAGAGAAAGAGAGGGAGAGAGACAGAGAAAGAGTGGGAGAGAGATTCTATTTGCTGAAATTTAAGATAGACAGTGCAACATTACTACAATATTACAAGGTTTTACATGGTAAACTGAAAACAATAAAATACTGACACTAAACATAGTCAGTATAAAAGGGAGGAAAATGCATGTCAGTATAAACTATCTAAAAACCCAAACAATTACAAGGATAAACATGGAAGCATATGCCTTTGAGCAAAAGCCAAGAACAGTTCTAAGGCCTTGTTTACACTAGTGAGTTTTTGTTTTAAAATGCATAATTGTTGCTATGGTTAGGCATGTTGTCTCCACTACTCTGGCGTTTTCGACCGTATACTACTCCGGAGCCTTTTGGAAACGCTGAAGACCCCGGTTTAGTTTGAAAACTATGGGCCCACGTTTCAGTGTAAACAGACCAAAATGAAGACTTTTGAAAACGAAGGCTCCGCCTACATTCGCCCCCTGATTGGGTCTTCTGGATCTTTCTGTATCCTTCCCTGATTCGTCAAGCCCCTACCACATGACCATTACGCTACCTTGATCGTATACAGAACAACACGTAGACTGAACCACAAGATTTGCTGGCTTTGTTGTCATTCTTAGCAGCCATTGTGCAGTTAAATTCTGTATTTTATCATACTGCAGCTGCTACATGCACAAGAGGCGAGCTACGAGTAGAGCAATCGGCAACAAACCTCCTTTCAAGTGGCATAAACTGGAACGCCATGGATACATGGAATGCCGGTTTGTTGCGCCTGACGGTGACTATCAAGCAACTTCCTGTTTACACTTGTATGCGCACGCCCAGTGTGCATGAATGGTCATGTGACATGCGTATTTGGTCGTGTAGTGTGAACAGAGAACGTTTCTGAAACACAGCGGAAATGCCAGTGTGGACGAGGATCGTTTTCATTTTAATGAGCCATTTCAAAACAAAAATGCACAAGTGTAAACAGGGCCTAAAACTGTGGCAGAGAGGACAAACAAAATACATGTGCCAGCTATAAGAAAGGATGGCAGTTGATCAGCTTATTTAAAGAGGTAATTAAATGAATACAAGGTAATAAATGAATACATTCATCATAGGTATTTGATAGCAGTTCATAATATAAGAGAGTACATGATATAAAAGAATTTCCTGTCATATACCATAACATTATAAATGTTCTAGGACCTGAACAGCACACTATAAACAATGTAAAATGTCTTTTGGGATTCATCAATAGAAAATAATACAAAATCATGCCATTACAAATTATTATTACTACAAAGTCTTCTCAAGTATAAAGTATCTGTATTAAAATTATTCCACAAGTACATTTCATTTCAAAAGAGTTACATGAAAAGGAAATGTAGGGCTCCCAAGTGGCAAACAGAAAAGTGTTTGTCCTCTCAGTGAGTAAATGTAAATATGATGTAAAGCAAGTTCATATGATTTTCTAATCGTCTTTGCTCACAGATACATTATTAGGCCTATTCATGAAATCTGATAACGGGTGATCCATGAAGATGCATTCAAGGCATATAAAAAGCCGAGGGCTGAGTGTTTATACATTTTCAACTGTCCATATTTGTGTAATGATCAGCATAACTGACCTGGTGTGCACACGCTTTTACAATAGATCATGTGACTATGCTCAAAATAATGCTCATTCACTAAAAAGTGGGCGGCTGCGGCTCAGGTGGTAGAGTGGGTTGTCCACTAATTGTAGGGTTGGCGGTTCGATTCCCGACCGACCTGACTCCACATGCCGAAGTATCCTTGGGCAAGACACTGAACCCCAAGTTGCTCCTGATGGCAAGTTAGCGCCTTGCATGGCAGCTCTGCTACCATTGGTGTGAGTGTGTGTGAGTGTGTGTGTGTGTGTGTGTGTGTGTGTGTGTGTGTGTGTGTGAATGGGTGAATGAGACACAGTGTAAAGTGCTTTGGATAAAAGTGCTATATAAGTGCGCCAGTTACCATTTAAATAACATACACCTGTAATCAATGTAACCTAAAATAATTTAGGACGGGGGGTACAAATAATTTCCAAGATATTAGATGTACCATGAAAAAAACGGGAAAAATAGGGCACCACAGTGACATTTACAAGAACAGGATGTACCTCCAAAACTGATAAAAGGACAAGAAGAAAACTGATCAGGGAAGCTTCCAAGAGACCTACTGCAGGAAAATCTGGCAAGTACTGGTCACTTCCTGCATGTGACAACAATTTGAGGTCACATTGCTCTCCATTATGTTGGTTGATGCGACCGTTACGTTAGTAGGTGCGCAGGTGTTCCTAATAAAGTGGTCAATTAGTATACTCTGAGATTATAAAGACAAGACATGCAAGAGATATACACATTAAGAATTTAAGTGTACCTAATGGTGCAAATAGCACTCTGGGGATTATATGGCACATTTCATATATTTGGCATTTTATAATTCTGAATAACTGCAATTGTTTTAGCCGAATAATGCAGTTAATGTTCCTCGCCCCATCCAAAAATACATCGCGGGTGCGTTTCGAGAGCTGCCAACAGCAATGCCTGGAAAGGAGAAGCTTGATGTGTGCAGTCCTTAGCCGGCATGGCGTGCTGCTATTAGAAGAGTATGCTGAGCCTGTCTTCCACTCATGAACCGAATGCTAATTTATGCTAATTCTTTTTTTTTTTTTTTAACCCTACCAGAGGCTGAGGAGAGGAAAATCAAGACAGATTGTGGATGAAAAGGTGATGAGGTTCCAGCAGGGTTCCTTGTTATTCTTTTTCATCCAAGACCAGCAATGATTCAAAGCTGAATTAAAAGACTGAATAGTCCTTTAACGATGAATGTGCTGCAAGCACTCAATGCTGCTATCAAACTTATACATAATATGGACACATGATTACAATGCACAACCAGGCCTGTCACTAAAAATTTATAAATAAATAATACATACATCTCAAATGCTGTCTAGCTTGGAGGAAGGGGGAAAAAAACTATTTTAGTTCCTTATCAGGGTCACTCCCATGTCACAAAACAGAGGCGCAGATAAGCCTACCAACAAGTAAGAAGAGCTCTCATAGACACAACAACACTGCTAAACAGAGCTCCCAGCTGGCTCTGGCTGTTTAACTGGGAGGCTAACATTTGCTTGCTAAGGTTCACTTAGCTATGGGGACACATTTGATATTTGAATTTCAGATTTAGATCTGGATTTCTGTAAAGCTGCTTTTGTGCCTATAGGGCAGTGGTAAAGGTGTTGGTCTACTGCTTAGAAGGTCGTAAGTTTACAATCCAGCACGGCCAATCTGCCATTGTTGGGCTTTTGAGCAAGGGCCTTAACCTTCAATTGCTTAGATGTATAAATAAGTCGCTCTGGTTAAAAGCGCCTGCCAAATACCATAAATGTAATGTAATGTATGTCCGGTGTTAAAAGCAGTTTATAAATAAAATTTTATGGTTTGGAGTTCAAGATAACAGCTCTGAATCTTCTCCTGTAATGCCTGATGAGGTTGGAGAATACATGGCAAGAAATCTGAGACCATTCCTCCACAGAGAATCTCTCCATGTTCTTCAAATTTCGAAGTCCACAGGTTATCTATGGGGTTCAGGTCATGGGACTGGGATGGCCATGGCAGGATCTTGATTTTGTGGTCAGTGAACCATTTCTGTGTTGATTGTGATGTATGTTTCGGATCATTGTCCTGCTGGAAGATCCAATCACGGCCCATTTTAATCTTTCTGGCAGAGGCAGTCAGGTTTTCATTTAATATCTGTTGATATTTGATATTGATATTTGAGTCCATGATGCCATGTATCCTAACAAAATGTCAGGACAAATCAATCATCTAAATTTTATTGTTCTGCATTTTAAACTCACCCAATACTTGTAGTGTGTCCCAAATGACATATTATAAACTATACACTTATACTATACACTCTGCCATATAGTGTATGAATTTTAGAAGGGTAGTATTGTCTCAAATGGCAAACTTGTGGTATTGTACTAAAGAGAAACATATGCTTTTTCCCAGCCGAGTGCAAATTACGTCAAACATAATAAAAATGAATTGGTACATTTTACTGTTCATGTTAATGTTTCCTTTTATGCCCAACAAGACCTCAGTCACTGTCATACGGAGGCATAATCATCCCTGATGCCATGTATCCTAACAAAATGTCCAGGTCCTCAGGCAGATAAACAGTCCCAAAACATTAAAGACCACCACCATATTTAACCGTGGGCATGAGGTACTTTTCTATATGGCTACCTCTCTGTGTGTGCAAAAACCACCTCTGGTGTTTATTGCCAAAAAGCTCTATTTTGGTTTTATCTTACCACAGAACCTGATCCCATTTGAAGTTCTAGTAGTGTCTGGCAAACTGAAGACGCTCGAGTTTGTTTTTGGATGAGAGTGGAGGCTTTTTTCTTGAAACCCTTCCAAACAACTTGTGGTGATGTAGGTGAAGTTGTAGTTTGGATTGTAGTTCAGATTGTAGTTGTGGAGACTTTCTGACCCCAAGACGCAACTAACTTCTACAATTCTCCAGCTGTGATCCTTGGAGATTTTTTGTCCACTCGAACCATCCTCTCACAGTGTGTTGAGACGATACAGACACATCCTCTTCCAGGTTGACTCATAACATTTCCAGTTGACTGGATCTTCTTAATTATCGCCCTGATGGTGGAAATGGGCATTTTCAATGCTTATGCTATTTTCTTATAGACACTTCCCACTTGGTGAAGCTCAACAACCTTTTGCCACACATCACAGGTGTATTCCTTGGTCTTGCCCATTGTTATGAATAACTAAGGGAATTTGGCCTATGTGTTACCTTATAATTACACACATACATATACATATACACACACACACACACACACACACACAAAGGCTTTAATTATTCCATCCCTTCTTACAGTATTAACCAGGCGTTTTATTGCAGAAAGTGAAGAAATCAGGCCACAACTGTTACTTTAAATCAAGTCTTTAAAATCTCCTGAAAATTGACAGGCCTTAAAAAGAATAGGCTATGTCTCTGCTATGTGTCACTCCTGTTTGCTCTCCAAACAGCTAAACAACTTCATTAACTTAAATCAAACACCCTACAGCAGTCTGTAAAACAAGGCACAAAGAATAACGGCAAGTCTATTCAGGAATGGCAAGCAAGCATTTCATCGTATCTATATGTGCCACGTTAACCTGCATTCTGAAGTCAACTTTTACCCAAGTGCAGGTTTTTATTGTTTAGAACTGTATTAGAGCTTATTTAAATTGTTTCAAGCTTGGGAGTACGGTGGGTTTCAAGTTTTTAAGAATTAATACCGCATATGCGTTCTTAAGTACTAATGTTTATAATAATATAGGAATAATACATGCAATTAAAAAAGTACAGGTGTAAAAAAAATTATTGTTTAATGTCTGCCATATGTGCTGGGTTATCAAAATAAACTGCTGTATATTGTAAATGAGAATTACATTCAATTACAAATAATGGCAAGGATAAACTCCCTGAGACAACAAAACCTAGACAGGAACCAGACTCAAATGGAAACCTGTCCTCTTCTGGATGACACCGGATAGAGGGATTATAAATCATTACAGTATAAGGGTGTAGAACAGTAAACAATGCTAAGTGTGTTGAAAAGATGTCTTGGGATGAGTCTTGATTACAGCAGCAGTTATTAGGTACAAATCTACAGCATCCAGGTGTCATACACAAAACGGCAGACAGGCCCATAAATATCCGGCCACTGAGAAAGCTTTTATATCAGCTACATTACATATATACACTACATATATTACTACAGTGTATTGGAATTGAAATGATATAATGAACATAAATGAGGGTATATAAATCCAAATCAAGTCAACAGTGTAAGAATTACAGCACTTTGTATATGCGATCCCGTCTTTTTAAAGGAACCAAAAGTTGGACCATTGGCTGCTTAGCTGTTCCATGGCATTCCCTCATTATTTCACTTACAAGTAATCAGATAAATGATCTAGAGTCGATTTCAAGCATTTGCCATTTGGAATCTGTTGCTGTTAACTCTGAATATGAAAGAGCTCTCACTCCCAGTAAAGCAAGCCATCATTAGGCTGAAAAATCAAAACAAACTCATCAGAGAGAAGGCAAAAAACATTAGGCGTGGACAAATCAACTATTTGGTACATTATTAGCAAGCAAGCAAGCAAGACAGAAAAAGGTGAGCTCAGGAACACCAAAACGCCCGGAAGACCCCGGAAAACAAACACAATTCGCCTCAAACAGCGAATGACAGTTGTTTCCCTGGTGAAGAAAACCCCTTCACAACAGCTGGCCAGATCAAGAACACTCTCCCTGAGTTAATTGTATCCTTGTCAAAGTCAACAATCAAGAGAAGACTTCACCAGAGTGAATACATGCTTACCGCAAGATGCAAACCATTGGAAACCATCTTAACTGGAACTATTTTAATTTGCAATAATTTGGTAAAGGTGTCAAATGTACTGAATACCTGTCACTGCCCTACATGCCAAATAATCTCAGCATGAAGAGGAAACCCATTAAAAAGCCTGACACTAATTATAAAGCGAGGCTCATGCATTAAATGGTTAAAAACAGGAATTCTTCACAGCACTGTTCTGAGTTGTTTTGGAAGAAAAAACTTGATAACGCCTAGGTTGCAGTTCTTGATTTGAAACGACAGTTCAGTGATCAGGCTACTCACAGTGGTTTTCCAGTGATTCCATTTGCTTTAGTTTGTTTTAAGCAACAGGACTTATTCGTTGTTTGGAAATATAAAAATGGAAATGATGGATAATATGACCACCATTGCCTTGCTCTTTCTCAAGGAACTGTATACTATCGGCATGTTATGGGGAAAGGTTCCAAGAAATTGAGATCTACAGATTTAATTGTCAAAGCCGATTGAATATAGCCAATTTAGTCAGTAAAATGTGGAATCAGTTACGGTCACATATTACCATATTCACCTTCCCCTTTCAGTGACATTACTGAGACCTAAACACTACTGGAGATTAACTGGTTGATGATGCCGAGCTGGGTCCAATCGTCCTCTAATCAAGCTGAACACATGTTTACTCAAAGTGGAGCTCCAAAACCACCATTTTAGTTAGAACTCTTCAACTTTCTGCTGATCAGAAAGACTCCCCAATTTATCCGGTATCGGTTCAGTGAGCTTCTGTGGGATTTGATCACTTACATGTCAAGGAACACTGTAAGCAGCTCTTCTGGTCAATTTAACAGCTTTGCCTGGTGCACTTGGCATCACTATTGCAACACACTTTAAGGGACATGAAATTATGAGATTAGTCTTAAAGCCCTCCCATACAAAATATTTTGTTGTTCTGAGGCATAGCTGGGAGATTTTGATTTCGACAGTTACACCTTTATCCATAGGTACAAGTGAAGTTCACAACTCCATACATTTTCAATTCTGTTGAAATAATCAATTAGCTCTTTTGGGTGACCAACAATTTATTTAAAAACCCGATATTCCGTTGAATTGCTCACCTTTCTAATAATTATAATAATAATAATAATAATAATAATAATAATAATAATAATAATGACAGTATGCTTTAAAGAAGGGTTCAATGACTATAACGCTGTTGTGGACGCCAGCTCCTAAAGCAGTCGGTTTAAGTGTTACTAATTCAAATGGTTGTCACACAAGCAGCTGAATCTTCCTCTCCTTGTGTAAGTCTCTTAGTTGGTTCGCGTCCAGCAAAAGTTCTTCCAAACTGCGGCTGTAGGGACGTCCGGTACGTAGAGCAGCGAACAGTGGCGCCGGTCGATGGTCTCGAAATGACGGTTAAACCACCACAGAGGGAAACAGTGAAACATCCCGGATCTCACAGGTGCGCGAGCGCGACACTCACGAGCTCCAAATAGTCAAGTCAAAGCGCCCGCAACTTACACTAAATAAATAATATCAGTGTTGACAAACTTCCCATACTTTGTTCTGCGAAACCGTTTACATGTCTCCTCGCGTCATGCTTTATTATATTATTGTATTTTTTCTGCGCCGTAGTTTTATTTCCTTTCAGTCCACTTTCTGACCCTGAAACTCTCACTCACTCACTCACTCACTCAGAGATGGGGTCACGCTTTTCCAGAGCCTCTCCGACATTTAGCCCCGCCCACCCCTTGAAAAGCGGAAGAGAAGGAATTATGATTTCCCGGAGCCTCTCACACATTTAGCCACGCCCACATATGGAAAAGGGGAACCGAGGGATTTTTTTTTTTATTATCGTTATTAATGGAACAACATTAGGGGAATACAAAGTCGTACAAAAACACTAGAATCTATAAAACAGTAAAATCAAAATTCTGCATCATTTCAAAACTCAATCATACATCTAATACATCAAGTATCCTTGTTAACAGACTTAACAGCTTTAGGATTATTCTGTATTGACATTAGAGCGTCGCAAAAAAAAAAGGTCAGTAGAAAATAGTCAATCATTTGGTACAGTTAAAATATGTAACCCCTTCCTGGTGCTGGAAGTGTAATATTAGGTAAGGTTACCACTGTGAAAGGTTTTAATTAACAGGATCTTGAGTATTTAGCAGTTGATGGTGAATTGGCTAACCTCTATTTACAAGTAGACGATGTTATCACAGGCATAAATGTATAGAACAGATTTAATCAAGAAATAACAGCCACTGAAGAATTACCTCACTCTCACACTATGAGCTATATGGATATTCCCCAGAAACAAATATCAAGAATGTCAAATATATACAGACCTTATTAAACGAAAAAAGAGAAAAGTTCAAAGCAGCCAAGTAATATGTATAACAAAAATAAAATTTATTTTCCTTACGTTTTAACTTAAAAAAAAGCAAACTGTATGAATGTATATTGGACAAATTTAGATCAGTAAACTCAAATACTCATTTCTTCCTCACAAAATAAGATACCTGAGATAACCAATGCCTCAGATGGTTTTAGCTTAACAAACATTAAACAACACGAACAGTATAGTTTGGATTTAACAACTTAAACCCCTTTTTTGTTAAATGTTCAAAACCTTTACCAAGCGCTTGGGTTTTTTTTCTGTTGGGGCCCGTGAGTTGGTGCACATACAATAAAAAATCCTCCTTGGTTCCTTTAATGAACGGCCACTAAAACCTCTCCATTACTCACGCCTCTCGAAGAGAAGAATTAGCTGACTTGGAAACGAGCTGAGTGAATGAATCCGCTGCAAGCGAGGTTCCAGCAGGCAATAGTCGATTCAGTGATGCAGGTTTGTCAGTAGAGTACCTCCTTAAACAGGCGTAGTTACCATGCTACTTAGCACAGTTCTCCACAGTCCTTGTCCCTTCAGTTCCACGGTGAAAAACTGCGGCTGGCGGTTACAGTTGTCCGTCTCTCACGACGACATTAGCTTAAAGTACACGAGTTACAGTGTGTACTTAGCTCTTTTTTTCAAGCTAGTGCAAAACGACAAACGCAGACAACCTAGCTGCACTTCACTTAAACCTACGGTTCATAAATTTACCAAACTGCTAGTTGCTCACGACTCTTAGCTGAACAAAATTATATTTGTGCCATTACCGTAACAGTACTTTAGTCTACAAACATCACCTTGGCGTTAAATCTCAATTTTCTTTTCCCACTCTCTCTAGCGTGTCATTCCCTCCAAGTCCGCTTCATCTCTCCTCCAACTCTTTTTGCCACTCCAAAAGTGATTGGCTACGAGTGTAATTATATAGGAAACCTACTGGCTTAGACTACTCCAATGAAAACAAATTACAACTCACCCTAAAACACAGGATTAATGTGAAATGTAGTTTTCCATCGAATTTACTCAAATATGTAGCAAGCACGTCATTTATTCAGCTGCATTTTTGGGAGGTACCTACACATATACTTTGCTTTATGTATATGATATTTCCCAAATAAGAATTTTGGAAGAGAGGGAATTGTAATTTTTTCTTGGAGCCCCTCCCACGTTTAGCTCCGCCCACCCCCGGAAAAGCTTAAGAGAGGGAATTATAATAATTCCACACAGAGTTCAGGAAGAGTTTAGCTATTGAGCGTGCTTGTTGCCTTTTTACTCACTAGAATGAATCAGTATTTTGTTTGCAGCACGATTTTCACACATGTTAAACGCATTTACGTGGTTAACGCACGTATTAATGACAAATTCATGCCCTATTATGTTGAAATATCCAATAAAAAATTCTTGGATAATTGTGCAAGTGCATCCAGTGACTATAAAAAATACATTCCCCTCACCCCATCAGAACAGATTTATTTCATGAACATTACTTAAATACAATACAGTGCTATTCTGGTTATTTATTGGAACAATAAATCTTTTTATTGATGGATTTTATTGCTACAGAACACATTAGATCCAAGGTGACATTATTTATTGGCATTATTGATTAAACCCATTCAATTCAAGTGGCCAGGCAAACAGGCTAATATCTAGAATTCAATATATGTCAGAGCTTTGATAAATGTAAGATGAAGGCTGTAATAAATGGTGCCTATATGTGAATTTTAATATCTATCAATAGCTTGACAAATTGTTAGTAATACATTATCTCCTGAGATCATCAACATCAAAATCATCATCATCATCATCATCATCATCATCAGTAAGTCACTCTGGATAAGGGTATTTGTTAAATGGTGTAAATGTTAATAATATTAAGACAAATTTACACACACACACACACACACACACAAACACACACACACAAGTAGGGAGCTGAATTAGTGATATATATTCTTTTCAATTCTATAGTGTTCCGCTGGCTTCATGGCGTGTTACACGGTAAACAGAAAAGTTCTAATACTTTTGCATAAAATAAACAAATAAATAAATAAATAAATAAATAAATAAACTTATGGTTCTGTTGTCACAAAAAAGTTTTTTTTTTTTTTGGTGACACAAAAAAGTTTTCAGCAATTGCAGTCCTAAGGCTATTCAAGGAAGAACATCCACTGCCACATCCACAGCCTGACACAACCGTCGCTGAATGGCTCTGTGAATCTACGACACTGGGCTCGTAACAGTTAGCCCATAGTGTCGCTTCATACCATTTTGTGTGTTGTTCTTATGACCACTAGTGGTGTTGCTACAATCAGTTTCAGAGAAAAAGTAACAATAATCCTTTTTAAAACATTTGTCATCAATAAATAAGATGATGTGGGCACCAAAAAAGAAACCCTGAGAAAACAGAGGGGCTTCACCCCATTCATACAATCCACCCCTGGCTGTAAATTAAAAAGAATGCTTTATAGATGGTTGGGGGTCCCCAGACCCCAATTTGAGAAAAACTGCCATATGGCACCCAACCCTATTTTATGTAAAATATTAGAAATAAGGATATTATTTTGTAGATCTAAACGAACCCAAAAACAAGAAGGTTCTGGGTGTTTCCAGTTCAAGCTTTCAGGTTCCCTCAGAGACATTTTAAAAAATGTTTATTTATTTATTTAACTGGTGCAGTCGTGTTTGGAGTAGCTCTGAGAACTCGACTAGTCTAGAAGATACTAAGGACTGACTTGTACCTTGTGTTGTACCCACTGATACCTTTATGTCCACCATGAAGCTAACTGCAGGTTATGTTTATCTACAGCGCTGTGCATTAACCAGCCTTCAGGTGAACACTAATTGGTTGGCGGAGATGTGTGTCTGGAAAAGTATAACTCGGTGGTAAAAATCACTGAAAGTGTGTGCATTTCACTCTTACCTTACCCAGTAAGGTTGTAGCACTGGCGCAACTTCGTAGCTCATGCATGGATGGGATGAGGCTCTACTGGTCGGTGCTTGGCTGATAACGTTCAGCCATGTTAAGCCGCTCATCGCCATTGAAGCCTCCCATCGCGTAGATGTACAGTATCCATCCAGTATGTCTACACTCATAAAGCAGCGGCGAGAATTCATGGGCGCCACCTCGTTCCAGGTTCCGTCGAGAGGATTGGAACGAACTCTTTGCTGTCGAAGCCACCAACAACATACACAAAACCGTCCAGGAACACTGTGCTGTGAGCAACTCCAGCTTTTTCTTCTCTGCTGGAGATGAACATCCAGTTGTCCATCCTCGAGTTGTAGGTTTCTAAAATGTTTGTAGGAGACGGTCCGCTGACGCCACCAATGGCAAACAAGATGGAATATGGGAGCCATGGACGGGCAAGCCGATCCAGGTATCTGGTGTTGTGTCCAACCTTGTTAATGTAGGACATGGCCGTCCATGCACGGGTGATGATGGGCTAACACTCCCAGGAACTGCTGACCAGCAGGTGTGTCTTGATATTTACCATGAAGTATTCCAGATCTATCCGAGCCAGCCGCTCCTGATCAAACAGCACAGAAAGTGGAATAGAGAAAAAATGTGGACTGTTGTAGGATGATATGATTTTCCCTCAGTACTCTCCGTTTTAGATCAAACGTTGCGCTCTAGTATCTTCGGACACAACGGCACTAAATCGCTTACATTATGCGTTCTAATCTCAGCTCGTGACCAAAGAATCTTTTTTAACGATGTGCATAAACCCGGCTTAACTAACGATGTGCATAAACCCGGCTTAACCAAACTCAGACCCATCACCGAGTAATTAGAGGAATGGTCAGGATCCTCTAAGTGAGTGTACTGGAACTCACCTTCAGCAGCAGGTTCGCAATGTGCTGCATTCGGACGTCGGGTTCGTGCTCAATCCACTTGATTATAGCTCGGAATGCTGTTTTCTACTGTTTGACGTTCAGCTCATTCCTCTCAAGGATACCACCGAGCTGCTCCATGTTCAGCTCCAAGAACTTACCGGACAGTGACCAAACGACATCCTCGAAGTGAGGCAACGTGTAGGTGTAGGCCCGATCCTGCAGCTCGCTCTACGAGTGAGCTGTTTTCTGGGCTGAGATATGCTTTCAGGAAGTCACAGCAGTCGTGAACAAGGTTTTGCATGAGCAGGTAATCGACCATAACCAACAGAGCCTGCACATTATCAGTGGTGACTTGAACATCCTGGGTGTAGATGTAGTGGATTATAATCCATGATGTCTGGAGATACATCCGTGATGGTGTACACCGTCTGATCCATGAACAGGGCTCTGGAACATCAGGGCGAGGAAACATTAGGAACAATAGTTTGCTCTCTAGTCTGGAAATCACAAATTGGAATCCTGATGATGATGTGAAAGCTGTAGTTTGAGAAAGTTCAAACGGAGGGCGTGTCTCTGGCCTGTCAATCAGAGTAACTCTAGCTGATCAAGTGTGTTCACTCAGGTACAGTACAAACACGTTGAGATTATGCACAATGGTGTCAACATGGCAACCTCAGAACCCAAGCTCGAACCTGAGACCCATGAGGTGGTCTCACCCCCAAGCTTCAGCCAGAGGACAACGTGGCAACCTCAGAGCTCGAACCTGAGACCCATGAGGTGGTCTCACCCCCGAGCTTCAGCCAGAGGACAACGTGGTGACCTCAGAGCTACAGCTTGAGACCCACGAGGAGGTTTCAGCACCTGAGCTCCAGCCAGAGGTCAACATGGTGACCTCAGAACCCAAGCTCGAACCTGAGACCCATGAGGTGGTCTCACCCACCGAGCTCAAGCCAGTGGTCCACGTGAAGACCTCAGCCCAAGAGTTGCAGCCTGAGACCCATGAGGGGGTCTCAGCTCCAGAGTCCCAAGGTAATGCCACGTTCCTGTTCCAGGTCAAGGAGACGACCAACCCAAGCTCTGCTCATGCCAAGTTCCTGACCCAGGTCGAAGAGACTGCCAACCCAAGCTTTGCTCACACCAAGTTCAACAATCAAGCTCTACTCACACCGGAGTCTGCTGACATGACCAACCAAGTGTCTGTTGACACGGACGTGAGCAGAGCTTGGTTGTCCAAGTCTGCTGACATGACTAACCAAGTTATGCTCACGTCAGAGTCTGTAAATACGTTCAACCAAATTCTGCTCACACCCGAGCGTGCTGAAACGGACAACGAAACTCTGCTCACGTCTAAGTCTGCTGACATGATCAACCATGTTATGCTCATGCCCGAATCCACTGACACAGCCTATCAAGTTCAGCCTGCAGAGTCCACTAAGGATGTCGCTCTGCGTTCCTGCTCCGCCGAGGACATCGTTCCACATTCCTGCTCCGCCGAGGAAGTCGCGCTGCTTTCTTGTTCCGCCGAGGACGTCGCTCCGCTTTCTTGTTCCGCCAAGGACGCCGCTCCGCTTTCTTGTTCCGCCAAGGACGTCACTCTGCTTTCTTGTTCCACCAAGGACGTCGATCTGCTTTTTTGTTCTGCTAAGAATGCCACATGGTCTCCTGGTTCAGCTGGGGACATTTTGCCCAGGGGGCCGGGACCGCCAATGGAGATGGATGTTGCCCTTGGGGGGCGGTTATGTCACGGTTTCCCCTGTCGGCAGCGCACTGGAAAGCATGTGGACACGCACATTGTTTACTATGGACACATGCATTTGTTATGTCTCCTCCCTGTTCTGACATTGGCTGTTGTTTGAGTGTGTCTAGATTGGTGTCAGCCGTTAGCACTTAACATGCTAATTAGGTTTGCTTATATACTTGTTTTGTTTCTCGACCCTGTTTTCTGTGACTGCGACCTTGATTCCTGCTTTGCCCTGGTTATCCCTGTTTGCCGATCGCCTGACCCTTTGCATGTTTTTGGATTACGTTTTTGGATTACGATTTGGATTTATCTACCTGTGTTTCTCTTAAATAAAACTGTAAACAGCATTTGCATCCATCCTAATCTCCCTACGTCTCGAGACGTGACACCTGCCCCCATCATCCTGTGTGAATCCCCAGTCGATACTGTGCACTCTTTCCGCTTCCTGGGAAATCATCACCCAGGACCTCAAGTGGGAGCTGAACATCAGGTCTCTGATTAAAAAAAATCAGAGGGTGTACTTCCTGTGGCAGCTGAAGAAGTCCAACCTACCAAAGACAAGTAGGGTGCACTTCTACACCTCTATCATGAAGAGGTGAGTCCATACTCAACTCCTCCTTCACCATCTAGCACACTGCTGCCACTGCCAAGGACAAGGACAGACTGCAGCATGTCATTCGCTCTGCTGAGAAGGTGATTGGCTGCAATCTGCCACCCCTTCCTTACCTGTACACTTCCAGGACCCTGAAGCGGTCAGTTACGATTATGGCTGACCTCTGTCACACTGGACACAAACTTTTCCAGGCACTCCCCTCTGGCAGTAGGCTGCGCACCATCAAGTCCAAAAACCTCATGCCACAAACAGTTTCTTCCCATCGACAACTGGCCTCATTACCAATACTGAGGACCCACCATGGTCTCGTATCCGGATCCATGGACATTTACACATCTCATTAAAGAACAACCCCACATTTTTGTTTCATATGTGTTACATTCACACACACAACTCAGACTGCTGTGTACAACACATACTGTACTAATGTACAGTTAATGTCTTTATTTTTATTTTCCTAAACCTTCCAAAACATAACTTCCTAACTCTCTTATTAATATTATATTATTTCTTGTATGTACTGTAATTGATAAGCACCAGTACACCAAGACAAATTCCTTGAACATGTAAACCCACTGTACTTGACAATAAAGCTGATTCTGATTACCAACAAACATCACTGCGAAAGACCATGCAAAACTATTTCATGCAATTACAAATTTCACAAATTCAAATAGTTTTCCAAAAAAAAAAAAAGTTCAGTAAACTCCGCAAGTTGCATCACACATTATGAAAAGTCAGAGATCACACATTTTTGGCTGCACCTATCAGAAAAAAACTGGAAATTCTGTACGGACTGATACTGAATCTTGATACTTTGCATTTTGTGGAATTTCAGAGTAATGAGGTCTAAAGCTGACATGCAAAATGTGTTTTAAAACATGTTCTGTAATGTGTTCTCCACAGTAAACACCTTACTCAACACAACATTCTTTCCCACGAGTACAGGCAGGCATGTATCCATCGTGGAGCTTCCGGGAAATGTGATGATCATTCCCCAGGATACCATTACTGGTGCAGTTAAAAACAGCAGAGTGCAGCACCACCATGTCATTGAAAGCTGGAAACTCCTTTACCTCTACGAACAGTTTGTTATTCAGTGTGAGAAAGAGGTGGCTGCTGTTGGCTCAAATTTAGCCTATTACCCAAAAACATTTTAAAACTCAACTTAGAAGCCAATACTCACATCTACCTCTGAGCCCAGTTGGAGATAGAAAAAATACACCAGCCGTGAGTGAGAAGAAGCAAGGGTCCAGCTTTATTGTTCCATTCCACCACACGAGATCCACACCGATGAGAATTCTCAAAAGTGATCCCAATACCCTGAGCTTAAGCTCCAGTATTTATACTGTATTTACACACTAGATAACCCATATGTTTCCAGAAAAGGCCTATTTCACTTACACATAGAATCAGAACCCAGGCATTTCTAATAACCCAGAAAATAAAAACCCAGAGTTTTGAATTACACAGAGAATCAGAAACCAGGATTCTCATTTACCTTAGGTGGTCAGAAACCAGGATTCTCAATTACCTTAGGTGGTCAGAAACCAGGATTCTCAATTACCTTAGGTGGTCAGAAACCAGGATTTTCAATGACCTAGGGAAATAAAATGACGTAAACAACCGGGAGGGACCTTGGTCTTATCGTTATCCTGGGGGGGGGGGGGGGTTGGCAGTTCGACCCAGCCACCCTTATAACTGGCTCTCTTCATGGATCTTAAGGCTTTCCTTGCAAGACGAGAATCTTCACCATCTGAATCATGAGTAAGTTATATTTTTCTATTTTTCCTGTATTTCTCGTTTATAATTTATTTTCATATTTGCACTATATTTCTTATTTTATATATATTTATACTACTTGAAAAGCGGTTTACTGTACTTCCAACTTCTTAATATCATTACAGTTCTACTGTCCTGCATATCCTACTATTCTGTTTTTTATAGAGTTTCTCTATTACTATAACATATTATTAAAGTTATTCATGTGTGTGTATGAGGAAGAGAGAGTGTGTGCGTATGTTGTGTCTACTTGCCCGCCCTTGACTGTATGAGTGTGTGTGTGTGTGTTTTTAGCACTCCTCAGCTCGTACACTTCTTTCGACTTTTTGACTAACAACCCATAAAGATCTTTAAAGTGTTTCACCACTCTATCCACCTCTGACTAAAACCGCTTCTGTATGTCTAGGTGCCGGTGCCCGTCGTCAGTCCCCTCTCTCTCCGTTACTGGACCTGGATCTGGATCTGGATCTGGACACTCATTACCAGCTTGTGCATCTCACGGCTGATATCATGATGCTACTTAACTATCTTCGCAGCACCCCCCCTAAGAATAGAGACCCGGGGTTCCCCCCTCTTCTTCGGTACAGAATCTGCCCCACGAACGTGCGTGTTGACGCCTCTACACAGTCAGAACCAGAACCCCCCTCTAGCTTCCAATCCGAGGATGATGTTGTCTTCTCTGATCCGGGCCCCGACCATCCGTTCCTCTTCTCACCCACCAGTCCGCCCGACTCTCAGTGGTCCGTTCACTTCACCCACTCTGATTTCCCCATGTCCCCAGGACGCACCCCATTTTCTTCCCCCTCTTACTCTCCTCCAGACTACGCACCCACCCGTCCTGTGAATTACCAATAAAATTACATTTTTACTCATACTCAGTCTCCCTCGTGTTTATTTCATGTCATTTTTATCCACAACACTGCATCAACAAAGTGCACCGAGGCTGGGGTGCTAGTCAGGCATGGAGTTTATGGAAAAATGCTAACTTTATACCTTAACAGCAGCGTACCTGTCACTCATGTACTCCACTTTTAATCGAAGGTTCACATTTTAAATTCCTGTTGGAATCTTTCTGACCATTTTCATGTACAGTTTGTACAAGATTTACTTCCACTTATTCCTACTGATTATTGTGAAATGTTTAACAGAGGTACAGTATATTTTGAGATGTTTACATAACCTTTGAAAATAAATTGTTGGTTTTAACTTTGCTTTCTGTTTCTGTTGTAGACTTTTAGCTTATTTATTAAATGGTCTGGCAGACAGAAAATGGGAGTCAGAAACATTTGGTAGATTCAGTATTGAGCCATAAGTTTAAAAAAATAATAATTTTGCAGTGGCACAAAGCTCAGCAGAATTTTCTGCCATAAGTTTAATTTGCCCAAAGTTCTACCATTTTGCTGTAGCAATGATGTTGATTTGGGACATCTATCCATCCAGCCATCCATTTTCTGTACCGCGTATCCTACACAGGGTCGTGGGTGAGCATGGAGCCTATCCAAGGGGACTTGAGGCATAAGGCAGGGGACATCCCTGGATAGGGTGCCAAGCTGTTGCAGGGCACAATTGCACACACACTCACACCCATTCACACACTACGGTACATTTGGAAATGCCAATCAGCCTACAACACATGTCTTTGAATTGGGGGAAGAAACCACATCATAATAAGCAGGGAATGAGGTAGACTGGGAAATATAGAAGTTGCCTACTACTTATTTGTGGGGGTCTGGTTGAACACCGGTTTGTGAATGGAGGGCGGAGCCGGGGAAAGGTGAGTGGTAAGGATCTACACCTGTGCGGGATTTTGTAACAAGTGTTCTGTGTTTCAATGAGCAGGATAAAAGGGGGAGAGAGGACAGACACAGGAGAGGAACAGGAGAGCTGTGTGTCTAGATGTGTGCATAGTGAAATAAAATTCCTGAAAAAAGACAGAAATCGTGAAGGAAATAATTAACTGATTTTTGAGCCAGCCTTCCATCTCCTCATTTTCAGTCCACCCCTATGCAGAGATTTTTACTTAGTGTATTGTGTTCATGTATCCATAGAGATTAAAGCTGTTTATTTTTAAATCCACATTCATACCCAATCTTTTCTAAAATTCACTGTAAACAGATAACTCCGCCGACGCCGGTCCCAAGGCCGGGTGAAAAAGGAGGAGGGTTGGGCATCAGGCTAGCACCCTGATCCCGTAAAATCTATCTTGCTACGGAAACAACAAGCAAAAACCAGCGGTCTAAACAATACCGGCGCGATGACCCTGTTTCTCCCTTGATGACGGTGCAGGAGCAAAGCCGAAAGGTCGTCCAGCGCCCGATGCAAAACGGGATACTCGACGCCAATACGATCACATGAAATGGAACCTGGAACGTGCGAACGTTGTACCAGTGTGGGAGATAGGAGCAGCTTCTGCACGAATTCGACAATTACCGGCTTGACATTCTTGGTGTCAGCGAAATGAGGTGGACGGGTAATGGAAAAATGACAAGCGACGGGAAGATCGAACCGTATTCGGGAGCCAAAGAACATCATGTGCACGGCGTCGGGATGGTCCTGAGCAAAACCGCGGCACAGGCACTCGTTGGATGGAAACCGATCAGTGATTGCATCCTTACCGCCCGATTTCAGTCTCGCCATGCTAAAATTACTGTTATTCAAGTCTACGCGCCGACAAATGAGGCAGATGATGAAGAGAAGGACGCCTTCTACGACCAGCTGCAAGACACAATCACGGTTGTCCCCAACCATGACATAAAGATCCTCCTTGGCGACATGAATGAGCAACTCAGCAGCGACCGTCAGGGCTGGGAAAACATGATCGGACCTCATGGATCGGCAGCAGTAACGAATGATAATGGAGAGCGTCTCCTATCCCTATGCAATCTTAACAACCTTTGCATCGGGAATACATATTTCATTCACAAACGGATTCACAAAAAGACGTGGCGGTCACCAGATGGGGCCACTCACAATGAAATCGACTATGTATGCATCCATCGACGGTGGCGCTCGGCTTTTTACGTGATGTATGGGTTTTTCGCGGCGCCGACATCGGATCTGATCACCACTTGCTTGTGACCTCAATCCGACTAAAATTGAAAAGAGTGGCCGGACACAACACCGTTCGATCATTTGCCTCCGAGAAATTGAAGGACCGCGTGAACGCCGAGCACTTCCACATTGAACTCGCTAACCGATTCCAGATTCTTGACAACTCGGCCAGCATCGAAGAACAATGGGCACAGATCAAGGATGCTGCCATCGAGACGGCAGAGAGAACGATTGGTCGACGGCGTGGAATGCAGCGAGAACGGTGGATTCAGGACCGGACATGGTCGTTGCTCGATGAAAGACGGGTCAAGAAACGTCAGCGCGATCAAGCAAAGACCGAAGAGGAGCGAAATGAAGCATCGCAGGCGTACCGAGAACTTGACCGCAGGGTCAAGAGGAGTTGCCGAGCAGACAAGAAGGACTGGCTGGACCGGAAGGGCACTGAAGCACAAGTGGCTGTGGACCAGGGTGACAGCAGGACTCTGTTTCGTGTGGTCAGAGACCTCACTCGGGCCCGAAGCAGCTCCACTGGGCCGATAAGGGATACAACCGGCAGGATGCTAGTTAGCAAAGAAGAGCAGGACGCGCGTTGGGTGGAAAATTTCAAAAACACCCTAAACCAGCCGGCTCCCGTAGCCACGCACGACTTTACAGTCTTTCCTCCTCCCTATGAGCTGGAAGTGGACATGAGGTCCACATGGATGCTGAGGTCGCTGCAGCAATTCGTCATCTGAAAAACAACAAAGCACCTGGTCTTGACCAAATCTCGGCAGAAATGCTGAAAGCGGGTGGTGATGAAGTTATACGGGTGCTCACTACGCTGCTCAATGACTGCTGGCACATGGAACGTGTCCCAAATGACTGGAGACAGGGTGTCATCGTCAAATTACCTAAGAAAGGTAATCTCGCAAACTGTAACAATTGGAGAGGCATCACCCTTCTGTCTGTCCCAGGCAAGGTATTTTGTCTCGTCCTCCTCAAACGGATACTGCGAGCAGTCGATCAGGCTCTACGGGACGAACAGACCGGGTTTAGAAGCGGTCGGTCGTGCACTGAACAAATCTTTGCTCTTCGAAACATCATTGAACAAAGCTACGAATATCAGAAACCGCTCTTGGTCAACTTTATAGACTTTAAGAAGGCATTTGACAGCGTCCACCGGAAATCGCTTTGGAACATCGCACGGCTATATGGCATTCCACAACGGTTTATCGCCATTTTCCAGAACTTATATCAGGATTCTAGCTGTTGCATCCGGACGGACACAGGTCATACTGCCTTTTTCACCATCGAGACCGGAGTCAGACAGGGCTGCATTCTTTCACCATTCTTTTTCGTCATGACGATGGACTTCGTCATGCCACGAGCACTAACACAGCCAGCGTCTGGAATTCCGTGGACAGGCCAGGGATGCCTGACCGACCTGGAATTCGCCGACGATATTGTGCTATTGGCGCAGAATGGGAAAGTCTTACAGGAGATGACCACTAGCCTGGAGCACGAAGCAGCCAAAGTTGGGTTACGGAGCAGCACTGACAAGACCAACGTCATGTCGGTCGGCTGGATGACGCCGGTGCGGATCACGGTGAGCAACCAGCTGATCGAAGAAGTCAAACAGTTCACCTACCTTGGCAGCATTGTGGCTGCGGATGGTGGGACTAACACGGATGTCAATCGCAGAATCGGCAGAGCATTTGCAGTCTTCCAACAGCTACAGCCGATTCGGGCTAGGCGAACTATTCACACCCACAGCAAACTTCGCCTGTTTAATAGCATCATCATCCCAACCTCCATCTATGCATCTGAAACTTGGAAGAGCTCGAGGGCAGTCATCCACAAGCTGAATGTGTTTCAGCAACGATGCCTGAGAAGAATACTCGGTGTATCATACCGTGATCGTATTTCAAATGAAGAAATTCTAAGAAGAACAAACTCCCGCAGCCTGGCAGAAATGGTCGTAGAGCGAAGAATGCGCTTTGCAGGACACATTCTACGGATGTCTGACCACCGCCACGCAAAAATCGCGCTGCGCTGGACGCCGCCACGGGGGAAGAGAAGAGTAGGGCGGCCGCATAATACATGGCGACAAACATTCATGGAAGATCTATGAGCGCTCGATGTCAAGTGGGAAGATGTGGAAATCGACGCTGCCGTCCGAGCCCGCTGGCGAATGCTTGTTGCCCGATGCGCCCCGCTGCGCGGACGGAACTAACTAACTGGACTAACTGTAAACAGATTATGTTAAAACACACACACGAACACACACACACACAGTTAGAAAACACCATTAAAAGGTAAGTAGCATTTATCATTTATTTCTTGCCATACCAGTGTAAACTGAGAAGCAAACTAACTGACTCTCACCTACATAATATCCTGACTTTGTCAGTAAGTCAGCTGCAGCCCAATTTGGAAAAAACTTTGAAAAATAAGGACCAGCTTCATGTCTCTCATTAGATGTCACTGATATTGCAAGCATATGGCTGCATTGCTTATAGCTTGAATTATTAGGCTTTGAACTCTACTGTACTATAAATGGGATTGTTTCTATTTTCATTGTACTATAAAACTTGGAAAATAAACCTGCCTTAATTAAGCAGATTACAGAGTAATGTTTCTATTTATTTATTTATTTATTTTAAAATATTATAAATGAGGGGAACCATGGCAACTTTAATTTTAAAATAATACAGTTTGGTATAATGCAACATTAACTTTTGGCCCACGGCCCCCGATAAAGTTTGGTTTTTGGCCCTTCACAGGAAAAAGTTTGGGCACCTGTGCGCTAGATAGAGTGACTCCACTCAAAAGAAAGTTAATTAGAGAGAAAAAACTAGCACCCTAGTATAACAATAAACGCATACCTTAAAACAGACCATTCGACAATTAGAACGTAAATGGCATCAAATCAAATTGGTAATATTTCAAACAGCATGGAAGCAGAGTCTACTGAACTATAGAAAATCTCTTAGCGATGCTAGAAAATCTATGATGTCTTTCTCTCTTAATAGGAGATAACAAAAACAATTCTAGATTTCTATTCAACACAGTAGCTAAATTAAATAGGAATAAAACCACTACAGAAACAGGCTCACAATCACAATCATTATCTAGTAGCAATGATTTCATTAGTTTTTCACTGGCAAAGTGGAAAATATTAGATGTGAAATTAAGACTATTAAATTAAAACCAGACAGTATTATAACTAACCCTGTAGATGATAATATAGCAATATCAGATTAATGTTTAGAATGTTTTACTCCACTTAGAGAGACCGAATTAGACCTTAGTGCAGCTTTTGATACTATAGATCACATGTGTCAAACTCCAGGCCCGTGGGCCAAATGTGGCCCGCCACGTCATTTTATCGGGCCTGCGAGAACGTGATAGCTGCATGATTGTATTAACATACGTTTTTGCTGTTCCCAACTCGTAAAATACAGACAAGTTGTCACGCCCCTAGCGTCTGATACTGATGCAAAAGGGACCCTTCCACGTCTGTATGAAACACTCTGGGTTCTCAACTGACTCCAATGTAAACCTGTCTGCGGCGGTAAGAGACGCTCAGAGCAGACGCTCCAGCCGTCCATTCATTCCAATAATAACCCGATCACGGTGATAGATGACGCTGTGAGCTTCAATCTGATTGGAGAATTATCGGTGTCGTCGGTGGTCGAGGATTATGGGTAATGTAGGCCTTTCTGCTATCCAAAATATACGAATAAAACTTTATTTCTCAGAATCGAAGGAGAAAAAAAAAATCATACTGAGGGCCACATAAACTACATCTGCAGCAAAGTCACATGAAGGCGATTTGGAATTGAGAAATCTCCACAAATTAACCTCAAGATGTCCAAAAAGAGAAAAACTGATGCACAAGGAAGGCAGTTTCACGAAAGATGGGAGAACGAATACATGTTTGTACTTCAAGCTGAAAAACCAGTATGTCTTTTGTGTTATGAGGCGGTGTCAGTCGTGAAAGAGTACAATCTATGTCGGCATTTAGACACCAAACACTGAGCTAAGTATGGTCACTTTAGCCTCCAAGCTAAAACAAAGAATTGCAGCAGAATTAAAAGACAAACTGCAGTCACAGCAGAATGTGGAATTAGCAGGAAATTTAGTAACACGGCTGGCCGAAGAGACACGCAGCTGTCTAGCTTTTTTAACAGCTGTGGATGAAAACACAGACAACATGGATACAGCGCATCTATCCATTTTTATTAGAGGCGTGAAGCCGGACCTCTATGTCACTGAGGAGCTCTTGGATGTAGCTGCCATGCATGGGACCACAATGGGCCGGGACATTTTTGTTGCAGTGGAGAAGTCCGTAAGTAAAAATAAATTGCCGTGGGAAAAGTTTATGGGACTAACTACAGATGGTGCACCTGCGATATGTGGAGGAAAAACAGGCTTGGTTGGACTAATGAAGGAGAAATTGCAAAAAAGTAACTGTCACATGCCCCTGATAATGTATCACTGCATCATCCATCAAGAAGCTCTGTGTGGAAAGTTCTGGAGCTGGATGATATTATGACCACGGTCATGAAAACAGTGAACTTTATTCGGGCACGTAGCCTGAATCACTGCCAGTTCCAGCTGTTCTTGCAGGAGGGGGGGCTCAGAGCATGGAGATATGCCATACCATACAGAAGTAAGGTGGGAGCATTTTGTTTTGTGTTTGTTATTTCCAGAACATGATCTATAAATGAGGATGTGTGTGAGAAGGTGTCTCAGGGTGCGGACGGATCTACTTGATGTGTTCAAGGACAGTTGTTGAGCATCACCTCATTGTTGTTCTTTTTGTAAAATGCTACTTCTGTAATACATGTTGGTTGTGCCATAGTGTTGTCGTGCCCCCCCCCCCCCCCCCGACTGTCTTGAAAAAGGTTCTGAATGAAGTTAAGGGTTAATATCATAACTTGTTTATAATATTTTTCTTTAGTTGCGTAAATAGTTTGAACACTGATGCAAGTAATGTGGGTTTCAAGCTGAACATTTATTTTTACATCTGTATAATAAATACATATGTAATATTTGTAAGTTGAATACATAATACAGTAATAGCTATTTACCAATATAATAAGGTGTAATTTAATTTATTTTAAATTACATTGCATTTTGTTACATTCATACCGTTGATGTGGCCCATCGAGGGCAACCATTATGCTGATGTGGCCCTCGGTGAAAGTGAGTTTGACACCCCTGCTATAGATCATACTATTCTCCTTGATAGACTAGAAAATGTTGTTGGTATTAAGGGAATGGTCCTCTCCTGGCTCAGGTCTTATTAGACCGATCGTTATCAGTGTTGGGTAAGATTTTTGATAGAAATAAAACACAAGGCCAATAAAATATGGAGAATGAGAATTTATTGAGAATAAGGGAAAGAACAGTCATGCTCTCTTCCTTATAGACAATGTCTCTTAAAAGTTAATTATAGCAAGGCCTAGGGCCTGACCAGAAAGAGTAAGTGCAACATACAGCACACACACCCAAGAGCATGAACTCACACACAGACCCAGAGTAATCAGAATAACAACGTAATGGCTAATGATTATTTTACTAAATCATACAGTACATATACTAATAATGCAGAAAAAGCATACAGTTACCCCTGATAAAGGAGAAAAAGCACAGGTGATAAATGTCCTCACTCAAATACATTTACCCATAATCTGAGTAATAACCACGAAGTATAAAGAACTGTAGTGGGTATTAATTGCATTACCTTGAACAAACAACTTAAAATACCATACAATTCTTAGTATAATGTGTTGCAAATAGAGCTGCAACAACTAATCGATAATAATCGATTATGAAAATCGTTGACCGGGCAATCCTCCTCCCGGAATGGTCATCGACGCCGAAGTCACGCAACCCGAGTGGTGTGTTCAGGCATAGTTCATTGATCTTTTTCTCTTTCTCTGGCAGTCTTTCTGATCGCAGCTTCAGGTTGCGTCCGGTGTGTTTTAAACACTGACGGCTTGATTTGTCAGGTACGACTTCATGGTGAGTCACAAAGTGCACTTCGGCAGCATGGCCCCCGCTCACTACATGGTGTAGTGACATGGTGTACGACAACAGTGGCCTCAAACCAAACCACATGACTCACCTACAAACTCTGCCACTTGTATTACAACTGGCAGGTAAAAGCTATACACACACACACACACACACACACACACACACACACACACGTGTTCATACAAGCCCACTTCCTACACAACCCCAGATCATGCTGATTGATGATGTAAGGATTGAGGATATGGTCATTTTCTTTAATCGCACATCTATCATTAGAGAATCCACATCGTGTGATCAAAAATGGAGAACGCGCATTAATTTGTTATAGAATTTGTCCAAGATTTTATCGGGATTGTTTCGTACAGTGTTGATGATTAGCAATTTGATCTAAATAGCTTAATTTAGTTTAAAACCGTGTAATTGCAGGGTTAAAGATTAGCCGTAACTACTTGCTTTGAAGGTATTTTTGGCATGAGTTTTGTCTGGTCATGGTTGGTCATCTTGACATGTGCACGTAATGAGCTTTCTATGTGGGTAAACGTCAGGTGTATTTTCAAAGAGTTAACTCTTGTGTTTTTGAAAATGTAGTTATGGAACTGTTTTTGTCAACGGACCAGACCCGGGCGGCAGAGGCTGGCTCTGGGGATGTGGAACGTCACCTCTCTGTGGGGGAAGGAACTGGAACTTGTGCGGGAGGTGGAGCGCTACCGGTTAGATGTGGTGGAGCTTACATCTGCACACAATCTCGGGTCTGGAACCGTACTCCTGGATAGGGGATGGACTCTATTCTACTCTGGAGTTGACCAGGGTGTGAGGCGCCAGGCAGGTGTGGGGATACTCACAAGTCCCCAGCTGAGCGCTGTTACGTTGGAGTTTACACCGGTGGACGAGAGGGTCACCTCCTTACGCCTACAGGTTGTGGGGGGGGGGGGGGGGGCTCTGACCTGTTTTCTGTGTATATGCACAAAACACCAGTTCAGAGTACTCTGCCTTCTTGGAGACCCTGAACAGAGTCCTGTATGGGGCACCAGTAGGGGACTTCATAGTTATGCTGGGGGACTTCAACGCGCACATGGGCAATGATGGAGATAACTGGAAAGATGTGATTGGGAGGAACGGCCTCCCTGATCTAAACCCGAGCGGGCATTTGTTATTGCACTTCTGTGATAGTCATGGACTGTCTATAACGAATACCATTTCCGAACATAAGGAGGCTCATAAGTGTACGTGGTACCAGAGCACCCTAGGCCGAAGGTCGATGATCGATTTTGTAATCATATCATCTGATCTGAGGCCGCATGTTCTGGACACTCGGGTGAAGAGAGGGGTGGAGCTGTCAACTGATCACCATCTGGTGGTGAGTTGGATCAAGGGGTGGGGGAAGACTCTGGACAGACCTGGAAAGCCCAAACAGGTAGTGTGGGTGAACTGGGAACGTCTGGAGGAGATGCCTTCAACTCACACCTCCGACAGAATTTTTCTGACATCCCTGTGGAGGTTGGGGGTATTGAACCCTAGTGGGCAATGTTCAAAGCCTCCATTGCTGAAGCAGCTGCAGAGAGCTGTGGTCTCAAGGTCTTAGGTGCCTCAAGGGGCGGTAACCCTCGAACACCGTGTTGGACACCGGTGGTCAGGGAAGCTGTCCGACTGAAGAAGGAGGCCTTCCGGGATGTGTTATCCCGCAGGACTCCAGAGGCAGTTGCAAGGTACCGACAGGCCAGAAGGTCTGCAGCTTCTGCCGTGAAAGAGGCAAAGCAGTGGGTGTGGGAGAAGTTCGGAGAGGACATGGAGAAGGACTTTCGGTTGGCACCAAGGTGTTTCTGGAAAACCATCCACCACCTCAGGAAGGGGAAATGGGGAACCATCCAAGCTGTGTACAGTAAGGATGGGACGCTGTTGACCTCAACTGAGGAAGTAATTGCACGGTGGAAGGAACACTTTGAGGAACTCCTGAATCAATTATAGGGGTATCACTTCTCAGCCTCCCTGGTAAAGTCTACTCCAAGGTGCTGGAACGGAGGGTTCAGCCAATAGTTGAACCTCGGATTGAGGAGGAACAATGCGGATTCCATCCTGGTCGTGGAACAACGGACCAGCTCTTTACTCTCGCAAGGATCTTGGAGGGGGCCTGGGAGTATGCCCAACCAGTCTACATGTGTTTTGTGGATCTGGAGAAGGCGTATGACCAGGTCCCCAGGGGTCTACTGTGGGAGGTGCTGAGGGAGTATGGGGTGAGGGGTTCCCTTCTTAGGGCCATCCAATCGCTGTATGCCCAAAGCGAGAGCTGTGTCCGGATGCTCGGCAAAAAGTCAGACTTTTTCCAGGTGGGGGTTGGTCTCCGCCAGGGCTGGGCTTTGTCACCAATCCTGTTTGTGATATTCATGGACATGATATCGAGGCGTAGTCATGGTGGGGAGGGGTTGCAGTTTGGGGACCTGAGGATCTCATCGCTGCTTTTTGTAGATGATGTGGTCCTGATGGCATCATCGGCCCGTGACCTACAGCACTCACTGGATCGGTTCGCAGCTGAGTGCGAAGCGGCTGGGATGAGGATTAGCACCTCTAAATCTGAGGCCATGGTTCTCAGCAGGAAACCGATGGAGTGCCTACTCCGGGTAGGGAATGAGAACATAACCCAAGTGAAGGAGTTCAAGTACCTCGGGGTCTTGTTCATGAGGGGACATCGGAGCGGGAAATTGGCCAGAGAATCGGAGCAGCGGGAGCGGTATTGCAATCGCTTTACCGCACCTTTGTGACGAAAAGAGCAGGGCAATTTTCATTCCTGCCCTCACCTATGGTCATGAAGGTTGGGTAGTAACCGAAAGAACTAGATCGCGGGTACAAGCAGCAGGAGGGAGGCTGGCCTCTCCCTTAGAGATAGGGTGAGGAGCTCGGCTATCCGAGAGGAACTCAGAGTAGAGTCGCTGCTCCTTTGTGTTGAAAGGAGCCAGTTGAGGTGGTTCGGGCACCTGGTAAGGATGCCCCCTGGGCGCCTCCCTAGGAGGTGTTCCAGGCACATCCAGCTGGGAGGAGACCTCGGGGAAGACCCAGGACTAGGGGGAGAGACTATTTCCACACTGGCCTGGGAACGCCTCGGGATCCCCCAGTCAGAGCTGGTTAATGTGTCTCGGGAAAGGGAAGTTTGGGGTCCCTTGCTGGAGCTGGTACCCCTGTGACCCGATTACAGATAAGCGGTTGAGGATGGATGGATGGATTTATTACAAAAATAAACAAAGTACTGACTACCATGAAAATGTATTGCACTATTTAAAATGAAATAAATATAATATATTAACTATTAATAAATGTTAATTTAATGTAGCACTCCAAATAACAAATAAAAATAGAGACATCCAAAATTAATTAAAAAACACATCAAATAACAAGAATGAGTTTTTATTTCTCCTCTAGAGGCCGCTCTCGTGCTGCATAATGACATCGGACCCTTCTCAGTCGCTCCTGTAAGGACACAGTCGAGCTCTACCAAGGGCTGCATGGTTCTTAATGAAATAGGAAACTTTTTTTTTTGGCTTGAGCAATTATTCGATTCTTACATTACTTACTGAGGCTGCATTTGAACAGACAATAAGAAAATGTAAAGCTTTAGCGCTCCGAGTTTGACAGCAAAATATTCACATCTTGATCTACACCATGAAAAAAAATTCCGTACTTTCTCCAGACTTTTCAGAAACGTGCCTCGCTTGCTGACATTTTTTGTAGGCACATCATGATTCTAAATGACCAGCAACATCAGCCCTAACCTTTCATGAGTCCACACAGTTTCATGAGTATAACCATTAAAAAAAAGAGGCTATTGTACATTTTAATAAATATTCAAGTTGCAATCAAAATGGTGGGTGATTGCTTGAGTATTGGTGCTTTGGGTCTGCATGGTCAGATTTGCTCTCACCAGGGGAGGTCTGTCCAGCAAGACTCTTCATGCACTCCACCACTGAACTGTGCTTGAACAGAGCCACGATGAGATGGCCGGGCAATCCCGTGAGCTTCAGCAGCTCTGGGGCAGTCCAGCTGAAAAGTCATGAGCACGTTCTCCGTGGCTGACCACTGATACTGCAGCTTTGAGGTGAAGCTCTCGCCCTTCATCTGTAGCTCCTCCCACACACACACACACACACACACACACACAGGAAACAAATCCATAAACAGGTGCATTCAATAGATCATAAAGTAAGTAGCGTCATTTATGTTGTATTAAATATATACACTGTATAGAAAATATAAAATGACGGCTAATATTTTTGTAATATTCGTTAGTCGACAAAAGAGCCTCACTGTAAATGCAACAGGACTGCAAAAGAAAAAACAACGCAGCGACAAGTTATATTAAAGCGCAGAATAAAACTAAGACAAACCTGTATTCATGGAAATGACGACTTTAAGGCTTAACAAAGCTAAGTGGAAAAACAGTTTGGTCAATAGCGATGGGAAGGAAAGACATCATTGTAAAATTAGTTTATAAACAACTAATGATTCATCTATGAAAGAATTCAAATAAAAACTCATACATATATAGATTTATTTTATAAAGCATCTTATTGCTATGTTAACAAACCTGCAGCATATCAGACTTCAGCAATTTGTGTACAAGGTCCAAGCTGAATTTCAAAAACATGGTTTTCTCTGCGCCTGTAAGCAAAGCAGCAGGGCAAATTTCTATATTTATAATAAATAAATCTATTCATGATAGTGCTTATTTGGTGTAATGAGCCTAAGATTTAAAATCATTAAAAGCATACTCCTAAAACTAATCAGAGCTCTGATCATAAAAGTGGTCAGTGGAACCGTCTTCACACTGAGAACGTTTCAGACCTCCTGATGGAAATAGAAAACGTCAGCTGATTAAGTCTTTATTTTTTTCTTTTTCTTCAGCTTGTTCTTGAACACATGATTCACTGTCAGGATGTAAAGCTTATCCAGGTTAACCAGTGTGAAAGGGGGTGGGGGGAAAACAGGAACACACCTGAAGCATCATGAGAATATACATATACACTGAGCTGACATTTTATTGGGTGGCACCTATACTCAATTATTATTTTATTACTTACACTACTCTGAGTCATAGACTACAGCACACATTTCCGTATCAGTGTCTGTGGGGTGTGATGTGGCACCATGTGTGTTTTATTTATTTTTTAAAGACGTTCTAGACAAGGAGCTGGATTTTTACACCTATGAATAACGTCTGTGTTAGAGACACGTTACATTACAGATCAAATCCCACTGAAATGCCACTTGTGTAAGCTGACACTGTCTCGTTCCTATTATTCAGAACAGTAGTAAACAAGCCAAATTAATCCGAGGTTGTCAGAATAAACCAATAGGACATTTCGAACCATTAGCCATGTCTAGAGTGCAATTTACACGTGCTGATTTTGTCTCCCTCTCTGATTATTGTGTTTCACCTTCATGAGTTTGGATATGAGCAGCAATGTGGGCAATGCCTCGTTCAGCTCAGGCTCTGGAAAAACACACACAGTAAAGAAAAACTGAGCAAAGGCACAAAAGATCAACAAACAAGACATAATCACCATTTATTTCATACAAAAGTGGGTAAAAAAAACAATTCTAATGTAAAAGTATATCGGCCGATACATCAGTGTATCTCTACTTTTATAATATGATGTCTATATCAGAGTCATTTAAAAATCTGGGCATGACCAAATGTACCCAAAAGCCTATAATTCCACTATGAAACCTCAGAACTTAAAGAACATTGGTAAGCACATGCAGCATATAATTCTTACCGAATCTGCCAGGATTCACGGAGATTGGCCTATAGGTTACGCTAGGACAGTTGCATGGTTTTGTAAAAACCTTTACATCTCCATAGTAAACTAATATAATCAGCGATTAGACAAGGTTTAGAGAGGCTGATCGCAACAAAACTCAGTGGACCGGTTTGACTCTTGGCCCCAGAGGTCTGTGCTCAATTTGAACACAAACAGCCACTGGGAGGCACCATCACATTTTGTTTTGTGTGTGGATTTTATATCATGTGATTTTTCACACAAATACAAATTCTTTAAATCAAATTGTAGATCTCCTTATTTTGAACAACTGTGCCTCGAGAACCACCGCTGTCAATCAAATTGCTGTCAACTCATACATACAAACTTATGCACACACACATGAACTGGTGTGACTAACAGACCAGATTTTGTACAATTTGTAAAAATAAATAATAAAAAAAATTATATGAGCACTGTGACAGGGGCCCTTTCACAAAGTTTTGCATAAGGTCCCCAGACATTTAGGACAGTCACTGGATTTAGTTTAGTAAAAATATTGCATATAGCTCCTTTAATAGTGAGTCTTAAGGCAATGGGGGTGGGGGGGGGGGGGGGGGGGGTTTACAAAAAAATAAAGGAGGGCCCTGGTACAGATTTTTGTTATGGACCCCCTCTCAAACAATCATTGATAGGGTGTAGTTGTGGGTACTTCTGAATTTGTACCACCTTTCATCCGGTTAGTGACCGTCTAGGTATATACACATTCATTTATAAATATCTATTGAATAAAAATGAAGCCATGTTTTTCCATAATTGATGTACAGAAGGGTGGCAAATTAAAGGAAAACCCTTAAGAAAGGAGTTAGGGGTGAGGGCATTTTTCTGGCATGGTTTGGGTCCACTTATCCCCTTAAAGGAAAAGGTCATTGCAAATCAATATAAAGTGGTTTTGAGTGATCACCTTTTTTCCTATGATGAAGCATTTCTATCCTGTTACAAATGGACAATGCACCATCCATAGGGCACAAGGGGTCAATGAATGGTTAATGATGTGAAGGATATGTCATGGCCTAACCTGATCTCAACCCAGTTGAACATCTATGGGAGATTTTAGACCAATGTGTTATGTCTATGTGATGTCTTAATCATTATCAAGACAGCAATTGATGATCTTTTGGAACAATAGTGTACCATTCCAGCAGTACAATTCCAGAGACTTCTAGAACCAATGCCAAGGCACATTGAAGCTGTTCTGGGAACACATGGTGGCTTAACACTGTTTATTAAGACACTGTTAGTTTTCCCTTTAATTTCTCACCCATTTGTATAATGTCACTCTCAGATGGAAACCTTGTATCTTCAGATTTTGTCATTTTTCCTTGTTTAAATTCTTTATAAAACAATGCTATTGGTCACCCTTTACATTTATCTGTGGGTTTCACAAATATTTAACCAATGAAAAGTATTAAATAGTGTTTGTGACTACATCTCAATCTCTATATCTAAAACTTTTGGCAAAGCCTCATAACTCCATCCCACCTACATCTTGAATGATTGATGTGCCACACACAGCAGAGCTGAACATAAACAGTGATCTTGAAGATACATAAAGAACTTGTTGTTTTGAATAAATACAGCATTTTCTTTCATCAATAAACACCAAGTCTGAAAGGCTGTTTTTAATCTAACACTAATGTAATTTAAAGTAACATTTTTTAATGTAGCACATCTCCACATTTGCTGGTCAACTCGGAGCTTCATTTTGGTAAAATGTTAATAATATAATGTTGTTTGACCTTATATACAGCCACAATACCAACTGTAACAGTGTTAACAAAATACAGGTTTTTATTTCCTGAAAAGTAACAGTCATATGAGGTTTCCATCCGAGAGTGACGACATGTACAGTGCCCTCCAGTAATATTGGCACCCTTGGTAAATATGAGCAAAGAAGAAAACCTTTTGTTCAAAAAATCCACAAAAATACTCTTCTCTCATGGATAAACAATTGCAAACAGGTCTACAAAAAAATTTAAATAGGTGTACAACAATTATTGGCACCCCTATGAATCCATGAGAAATATATTTGAAGTATATTCCCCTTGATATTTTACTTTTTTGTACACTTGGGTAACTAGGAACAGGACATTATTCAACCATGACTTCCTGATTCACAGGGATAGGTAACACATAATCCAAATTCCCTTAGTCATTCATAACAGTAGGTGAGGCAAAGATATATTCAGTGGTGCTTGAAGGTTTATGAACCAGTCAGAATTTTCTATATATCTAATAAAGATGACCCAAAACCATCAGATTTTCACACAAGTCCTTAAAGTAAACCAAGAGATCCCAATTAAACAAACATTTATATATTTGGTCACAATCAGACAGATTGTGCACAAATGGAGGAAATTCAAAACCATCATTACCCTCCCCAGGAGATATCAACCAACAAAGATCACTCCAAGAGCAAGACAAGCAATAGTCTGTAAGGTCATAAAGGTGCCACAGAAACATCTAAGCCAGTGGTTCCCAAACTTTTCCAGGGCAAGACCCCCCCAAATGGAATTAACATTTGACCAATTTGACCCTTTTGCAAGATGTCTTTAAAACACATTAAAAATACAGACTTCTGAATTTATCCCTTTTTTTATTATTAATAATGACATTTACATTAGGAATTGATTCTCTGTGTGTGTAGTTGTCTGAGAGTGAGAAAGAGAAAACATACTAGTGGGAGGGATGGGCTTGGTGGCTCCAACACAGTTTGTCAAGCTTGGGCTTTATTTCTGTCAGTGCCATACGCATGTCATTGTCCACATGAAGACGTGCTCTGTGTTTTGTTTTAAGTATTTTTAAAGTGGAAAAGCCAGACTCACACAAGTAAGTTGTTGCAAAAGGGAAAAGGCATTTCAGAGCATTCTTACATACAGCCAGTAGTTAGAAAGGGGAACAGACTCAAATTTCATTTTTAAAATCACATGAATCTGTCATGTCAATCATGTGTGCCTATAAATTGAGACTTGCACCTACACCAGAAGCAAACGGGTTCCTAACCCAGTTTAGATGGTGTTTTCAAGGTCAGGAAAATAGTCTCTGAAATATCCCTGTAGGTGCTCAAGGTGGGACTGGATCAGTGGATAGATGGTGCCCAACTCACCAGATGATAGGAGCTCTTGGTTAAGTAATGGAAACATTTCTGTAATTCCATCTTGGAGATTGTTTGACCATAGCACTGTCTTCTTCGAAAAAGCATGCACTTTGTCTTGCACATGCAATATGTACGTGTCACTCCCTTGCATGCTTTGATTCAGTACATTTAGATGGTGGAAAATATCTCACATGTATGCAAGTTTACGCGTACAGGCTGCATTTGCAATACGATCTGCCAGCTGATGCTTTTCACATGAGAGGAACTCTGCAATCTCCCCTCTAAGTTCAACGCGGTTCAAAACTGCCCCCCGTGATAACCAACGCATGTTGGAATGAAGCAGCAATCTGTCAAAACAGGCGCCCATCTCATTGCAAAGCAGAGTGAACAGTCTGTGTTTCGTGGGTCGGGCTTTGATACAATTCACAACTTGTATAACGTCTTGTAATACCTGGTTAAGCTCGTCGTCAGTCCTCTTCATGACGAGAGCCCCACAGTGTAGCATACAGTGTGTGGCAACTGCATTTGGGGCTTTCAGTTTGATATGAGCGATCACTCCACTGCTCTTCCCCATTATGGCCGCGGCCCCGTCCGAACACACCCCCACACAATGAGACCAGTCAAGTACATTAGATTCTATGTACTCATCCAAAACTGGAAAAATCTCTCCCAGTGGTTCTACCTACCTACCCAGTGGCTTTGCAAAATAGTATTTCTTCAACAAAACATTCCTGGGAAAAGAATCTGATGTACACAAGCAGTTGAGCAGCATTAGATACATCTGTGCTCTCATCCAGCTGAAGAACGAAATATTCGCTGGTTCTAACCTGCTCCAAAAGTTGAGTAGACACATCTTCAGCCATTTCACCAATCTGTCGGCTTATGGAATTATCAGTAAGTGATTTTGCATCGATTTTCCGGGCAGCATCACCACCAAGCAGTTCTCTTACTATGTCTTTGGTAGCTGGTAAAATCAGATCTTCTCCAAATGTGTGTGGCTTCTTGGCACAAGCTATATGTGGTATGACGCCAAAAACGATGCCTTCAGTGCCCTTTTGGGGACAGTAGCTTGCTGCACGAATATGGTCAACTGTATAGCCAAATTCTCTTCTTTTCGTTTGAAAAAGTCTACTGTCTTTTCGGCCTCTGTTGGGTGTTGTTTCAAATGACACTGAAGTTTAGAAGTCTTTAAACATTCGTTGGTGAGAATCTCCAGGCAGAGAATGCATTCCAGGCACTCATAGCCATTCTTATGTGCTACAGTTAATCCATACTTTATGTATGCATCGTCATACTTGCGAGTTTTATTTGGCCATGAGGTCTTCCTTTTTTGTGCAGCTGAGCTTGGGTCAGCTGGACTGTTGGTGTTGTCATGGCTTTTTCTTTTTAAAAACTTGTCCATTTCTTTTGAGGTAGCTGGTAGCAGCTGCTGGTAGTATGTGTGTATGTGTATGTATGTATATATATATATATATATATATATATATATATATATATATATATATTTATATATATAGATTAAATATATGATTTATTTATAATTTTTCACACCAAATTGTCGAGGCACCCCAGGCGCCCCCACTTTGAAAACCACTGACTTACTGACACTGACAGTGAATGTAAGGCAGAGGTGTCCAATCTTATCCGGAAAGGGCCGGTTGGGTGCAGGTTTTCATTCCAACCAAGCAGAAGCCACACCTAGTTTGTTGGGAAGAAGTTGGCTGCGGAAATTGTTTGTTGCCTCAGCTGGTAAATACAGTAGCAAATGTACCAGGTCATAATTCGGCTAACATTCAACCACACTTTTAACAAACCATAACAAATCAAAATAAAATAATAATCTTCTGATTTGTTGCATTATCCATGTTATTCTCTACCTCTGACTACATGTGCTGAAGAGATTGAAAAATAATATTTCATAAAGGCCTTTATTATTGCCAAATGAGTAAGGTAACACCAGTGACAAATAGACGGTGCATGCGATCTTTAAATAAACGCACACAAAAAAAAGATAAAAAATCATTAAGCTGTCATTTAAATGTATTCATACAGCCAATGACTTAAGTAATAATGTGGTCAAAGTTTAAATGTTAAAAAAAAGAAATACATTTTAAGACATTCTGCCATTCCAAAAGTGCACGTTTCTGTAGAATGAACCATTTAGCTTACAGCAGCACAGGGCGTGGATGCTAGCTCTGTTTACATTGAGGTCAATGGGCACAAAATGATGGACATTAGCATATAGGTTAGTGGAACATAAACTCACCAGTCCAATGGAATGGCATGTTATCTTGCTTGTATTTTTCTCATTTGTAAGTGGCTTTGGATAAAAGCGTCTGCTAAGTGAATAAATGTAAATGGAATGAATAAATGTTATCTTGAGCATGCCCTCCAAATTAGACTCTCTTGTGGTATTCCACACTGTTAGTAGTTTACTCCCGTAACAGAAAGAAAGTATCAATACACTGCTACAATGATTCAATTAGTACTGACATCACTTCCCATCTCCCTCGCTAGTGTTAATGGCTGCTAGGTGGGCCTAACCATTCTATTGGCTGGGATGTAGTAACACTCAACCCTACAGGCTAATGTCCTAATAACAATTTGCCCCCTTATTGGATGATAAAGGTTTACAAAAATCTCCCTTTTAGTTCACAAGCGATCTTTTCAGCATAACACGCTTCCACAGTTATCACACAAAATGTATAATCACTTGCACATAAATATTTATTGCATATTTATTTAACCTCTGGGTTACATTAACTACTGCTTGTGTCTTTTTATAGTTAATCAAAGTTTCCAGTGTACAGTGGGCTTCAAGTTGCCTAAAAGTTTTTTTCTCTTTTTAATTGCTACACTACAACTCTCATCCCACCATGGCACGCTCTTTCTTCTTTTACTTCCTATCTGTTTTGGAATTGTTTCTTCAGCTGCTCATATAATGGCCATAGTCACTTTTCTGTTCGTTTCTTCTACATCCGTTACGTCCTTGTTTGCTAATTCCACAAGCTTAATTTCACTCTGCATTTGGAACGTCTGCCGATCGGTTTTCTCTAAGTTCCACCTTGGCATTCTCGCTACCTACTGTCGACTGATCTAAAACCTCCCATGTGCTGATTCCTGCTATTTCAGTTGTCATTATTGTCAGATCAATAGCACTTTCTGTGTTATGTGAACTTCTATACCATATGACGTACCATATGTCCTTCCCGTCATTAACACGTACCAAATTTTTCTCGTCTACAAATTCCTCTGTTACCGATCCATTTACATCTGTATTCTTACTCACCCATATTGTGCTATGAGTGTTAAAATCCCCACACCTTACTAATTTCCCTAGCGTAAACCCGCATACTGCATTCAGTGTATCAGTGCTCAGTCTATTATGGTGATTATAAAAGTTGACTATCGTTATACAGTCTTTTCCTGTCGATATTTTGACTACCACAGATTCATGTTCTTTCCCTTTATTGATTAGGTTAGATCTCACATCATTTCTTACAAAAGTTGCTACCCCTCCAGCTTTATGCGTTTTCCTACTGTTTCTGATTGTAGTATATCCATAAATTCCAAACACTAAGAGCTGAATGGAGCTTGCCAAACTGGGGAACTGCAATTTCACAAAATCAGAATTCTGTTATGGGGCTTTTTATGACGATGTTTATAGGTCTATACTTGTAATAGTTACCCAAGAGGTAGGTATTATTATTAATAATATTATTGTTATTGTTATTATTATTATTCATAATAATAATAATCATCCATCCATCTTCTAAACCACTTATCCTTTTCAGGGTCATGGGGAGACCTGGAGCCTATCCCAGGGAGCATCGGGCACAAGGCAGGGTACACCCTGGACAAGTTGCCAATCCAATCCAACATACTCCCATTCATACTCTACGGAGACTTTAGACATGCCAATCAACCTACCATACATGTCTTTGGACTGGGGGAGGAAACCCCCGTAGCACAGGGAGAACATGCAAACTCCGCACACACAGGGCGACAGGAATCGAACCCCCGACACTGGCGGTGTGAGGCGAACGTACTAACCACTAAGCCACTGTGCGCATAATGATGATGATGATGATGATGATGATGTTGGGTTAGAACAGATCTTTTGGGGTTATTTTGATTGTAGGTTTCATGGATGAAGTTACTGAAGTTAAGGAGAGGAAATGAAAATAAAGTTATAGCCTTGCTGAGTTAACGGAGAATAAGGTTATATTAGTGTTAGGGAAATAATAGTAATATACTTGTAGCAGCACTGATGAATTACATATACTTGTAAAAAAAAAAAAAATAGAGAACGTGTTTAACCTTTTTTGCTTGCTTTAAATCTGCACATAATTATAAATTTAGCAGCTGTGTTTACAATATTTTTTACAAAGTAAAGCATAAGTCTGTATGGAGAGAGAGAGAGAGAGAGAGAGAGAGAGAGAGAGAGAGAGAGAGAGAGGAACAGTGAATCATAATGACATCATGTACAGAGGTCTAGCATGAAGGTTTATTTGACAGTTATTAGAAGTCATTTGTTAATCCTAATAATACACGTATGAATAATACTACAAGAAATAGTAATTATAATCATAAGAATAGTAGCAGTAATTATAATTACAACAACAGAAAGAAACTATAGAAGAAAGAATAAGTGATGAAGTAAAAATGATAAAGTGAGTTTCAGGCAACGCTCGGGGTTGCTCTGGATGGATTTTGACTGCCATCGTGTGGGCAGGTTTAGGAAGTGCACCTTCCCAAACCCTTGTCGTTTAAAGCTGCAGCATATAAGTCTATATTTTTAGAGTATATTTATGTTTTGTATTAGTTGAACTGAGCTTATTTTAGTCCTTTGTTAGGGCAGTGAACTGAAGAGGATGAACAACTCCAGAGGCAGAGTGGAAAACAACATGAGGAAGATTTTGATTGGGCTGTTTGAACTGATGCTGAGCAATATGTAACAAGACTGAGAGATATGTGACAATACTGAGTGATATGTGACAATATTGAGCAATATGTGACAATACTGAACAATATGTGACTGATTGAAAAACCTAAAAAACCAATCATGCAACTGAGAGTTTGACTGATCCTATGATCAGGGAAAAAGTTATCGCATTTTGGAGAAGAAAGTAAGAAGGCAACTACTCAGAGAAACTGATTTGACTTTGGATAAAGTAATTTGCATTTGTCAGGCATCAGAGAATGAATTTGGGTCTTAAATCCCTTGACGCAGAAAGTGAGCCTGCAGCTGCAATGGACACTGTGCACTGTTATGACCCAGCCAAGGGTTAGATCACACAGCGTAAATAAAGGTGGGGTTATGTAAGGTGGAGTGAATAGTAAGTGGTTAGTAAGTACTTGATTAAAAAGAAAATTCTAGTTCTAGTGACAGCAATGAAGACAAGCAGTTTTAATGGAGGCTGTGGTGGACAATGTGGGCACCAAGGATGAGTGTTGTTGTGGATAAAAAATGTCATAAAATAAACATAAGGGAGGTCCAGATCCAGATCCAGGTCCAGTAACGGAGAGAGAAGGGACTGACGACGGGCACCGGCACCTAGACATACAGAAGCGGTTTTAGTCAGAGGTGGATAAATTGGTAAAACACTTTAAAGATCTTTATGGGTTGTTAGTCAAAAAGTCGAAAGAAGTGTACGAGCTGAGGAGTGCTAAAAACACACACACTCGTACAGTCAAGGGCGGGCAAGTAGACACAACATACACACACACTCTCTCTTCCTCATACACACACATGAATAACTTTAATAATATCTTATAGTAATAGAGAAACTCTATAAAAAACAGAATAGTAGGATATGCAGGACAGTAGAACTGTAATGATATTAAGAAGTTGGAAGTACAGTAAACCGCTTTTCAAGTAGTATAAATATATATAAAATAAGAACTATAGTGCAAATATGAAAATAAATTATAAACGAGAAATACAGGAAAAATATAACTTACTCATGATTCAGATGGTGAAGATTCTCGTCTCGCAAGGAAGGCTTTAATTTTTAGAGAACCATGAAGAAAGCCAGTTATAAGGGTGGCTGGGTCAAACTGCCCCCCCCTCTAGATAACGATAAGACCAAGGTCCCTCCCGGTTGTTTAGTCGTCTTGTCTACGTCATTTTTTTACCTAGGGAATTGAGAATCCTGGTTTCTGACTACCTAGGTAAATGAGAATCCTGGTTTCTGACCCCCTAGGTAAATGAGAATCCTGGTTTTTGACCACCTAGGTAACTAGAAACTCTGGGTTTTTGTTTCCTGGGTTGTTGGAAATGCCTGGGTTCTGATTTTATGTGTAAATTAAAACCCCTGGTTTCAATTCTATGGGTAAGTGAAATAGGCCTTTTCTGGAAACCTATGGGTTATCTAGTGTGTAAATACAGTATAAATACTGGAGCTTAAGCTCAGGGTAGGGGGATCACTTCTGAGAATTCTCATCGGTGTGGATCTCGTGTGGTGGAATGGAACAATAAAGCTGGACCCTTGCTTCTTCTCACTCACGGCTGGTGTATTTTTTCTATCTCAGAGGTAGATGTGAGTATTGGCTTCTAAGTTGAATTTTAAATGTTTTTGGGTAATAGGCTAAATTTGAGCCAACAGTGTAAAGCTCATTTAGATGTGAACGGAACAACTCTACCCTGTAAATTGGACACTGGTGCACAGGGGAACCTTCTTCCAACAAAAGACTTTCACAGACTGAGGAAAAAAGTCAAAAGTATGAGACAGTAAGATGAACATACGGACATATAATGATTCCTAATTCCCACAAAAGGGTTATGCAGGATCACACTGACAGTGAAAACTGGACTTTATGTGACTGTAATGTGTGTAAACATTTTTTCTGAGGTGTATATTAAAAGGCATAATATAATTGCCTAATAATAAGTTTTGATACCACAAAGGTAATACAACGCAAAGATATCCGACCTTCTCAAGTGACCGCTTGTGGACCAATGAAATGGGCTGTAGGGCGGGCTTTGTGCTCCACTGTGCTGGACTATGTCAACAAACCAGGTAGGGCAGGCACCTTAATCCGCTGAAGCATTATGGGGTAACTAGAGAATTGTACTAGTCGTCTGCTTGTAGTTCAGTGCCATGATTCATCCTCACCCAGTCAGACATCATCTGACAAATAGCTCCTGTGCTAGCTGCCAACTAACATTAATTCCATCCATCCAGTGACAGACTGATAATGATATGCTTTTCTTTCGTAGCAGTATGTGTAGGGTTGAAATGCATGTTAAAATGATGAGGTACTGCTATATGTTTTTATTTTTATTGCAAGATTATCCTAGCAGAGGCCGGTAACATTCGCAAATAAATATCAATTTACCATGTGTTTACTTTCTTTACTGACACATATGAAAATGAAAAGACTGCATCAATTAATGCTCAGCTTTGGGAAGGGAAGCAACAGGGACAAGATGAGACTGAGAGAAAAAGAAAAAGAGAAGATGATGGAGATGACAGAGGAAGAGCAGGTACTACCCACTGTACCCAGAAGATGATTAGCATTATGTTACTGTGCTGTACAGGTCAAACTGACCTGATCTCGTTCAAACAAACAATGTAGGCCTAATTACCACAGAGATATATGTTCTTTGGAAATTACAGTGAAGCCTATAGGTTCAATTTCATTTCATAAGTATAGTGTCATAACACAGTATAGTTCTACTGTATAGATATCCTCTTGTTTAAAAGACTTTTTTCCTATGTTGATGTACTGCTTGAGGCACATTTTTGTACTTCAAACCAAAAATGATGCAAACTCAAACATAAATATTAAATAAAGGTGTTTTTAATTTTACTAAATTATTTTTAATACACTTTTATTCCACAGTCTTATGATGGATAAATTGTTTTGAAAGGAAGACTTTTAAAATTGAGAATGTGTTTTGAGAATGAGGTTTTTGGTTTGTGTGTGTGTGTGTGTGTGTGTGTGTGTGTGTGTGTGTGTGTGTGTGTGTGTGTGTGTGTGTGTGTGCGCTCCTATTCTAGGTGCAGAAAGGATGCTGTTTTTAAACATCTTAAACACTTTTATTGTTCCTGTAATGATAATGAAGTTTTAATTGTGGACGGAGATTTTAACTGCACTTCTGATAGCTTGGACAGGAACCATGTAGAACCTCATGCTGCTTCCTGAAAGCATTTTTGTGAGACAAAACACTTTCCAGAGACAGTACACATGGGCTCACTGTAAAGACAACATGCTCTCACTAGCAAGGCTTGATGGTTTTTATAGTTGTAGATATCAGGTTTCTAGATTCTGTTTTATCTATCCTGTGGGGTTTTCAGACCTTTGCATGATGCAGTGCATTTTAGAGAAAAGCAATGTAAACCCATGCAGTGCATACTGGCATTTAATGCAGCAATTTTAGACAATGTCAATTTTAGACAGGGTTTTATGTTTTTCTGGGACACTTTTAGTTTGCAAATGCCATGTTTACCTCTTTGCATCAGTGGTAGGATTTGCAAATGTCAACAGTACAAAATGTACCTAAGGACAACACCAGAACTCTTAAAGTTCTGGAAACTGAAGTAGTAGAACTCCTGGAGTTACCAGAGTCCACAGGAAATCAAAAGCCACATTGAGGTTCTGGAAGAGCAAAACACTGCGCTGGCTGCTGGATATAACGCTGCAGGGAGCACTGGTCTGCTCATGCTTAAAAAGCGTAACAGAGATGGACGCTCCATCCAAGTTCTTATTTTGTCTTGAGCAAAGAAATGGACAGAAAAGGCTTATACAGAAATCAGGGGACCTCAAATATCAAGCAGACAGTCAGCTTTTATTCAAAGCTGTATAAAAGTGAGCATAAGCAAGCTACCCAAACTAAGCAAGGCAAGCTTGATAAAGAGCTTATACCAGATGCACTATAGGCTGAACCCAGTGCTATGGAGAATGGGTGGTCACTGGGTATCGATAGGCTCTCAGTGGAGTTCTACAAGGCTTTCTGATGCATATTAGGGCAGGACTTCCTATATGTGCTACAGGATAGTCTGAAGCGTGGCAAGCTGTCATTGAGGTGTTGTAGAGTGGTTCTGACTCTATTACCAAAGAAAGGTGAGCTTAGGATCTGGGGCCCCTGGTATAGTTACTATACAATGTACTATATATGTACAGTCTGTAAGATGCTCTTAAATGTATTATCAACAAGCCTTAAGGTAAGGTAATATAGCAAGTCATTCACGTTGACCAGTTGTACCATCTGCCAGGCAGGTCAATCTTCAACCATGTATACTTCATTTGAACATCTCCAGGATACCAGGCCTGAAGACTGGTCTTTCATTCACTGGTTTTCTTGCGTCCTGTGGTTTCCCTGCATGCACGCTACTGCTGGAGTTTATTCAGGATTGACTGCACAAAGGGATTATTTGCCAGGAAGGATATGCCACGCAAAGCTCAGACTTCAAGATGGAGTAATGCTACTTAGATAAATCCCAATCCAGTGAGAATGCCCCAGTCTACGTTTCTTCATGTATTTATTATTATTTATTATTGTTGATTTATTATGTGGTGCACATTCTTTCTGTATAATATACCTTGGCTGTTTGAAACCAATGTCTTTTTGTTTCTGTTACTTTTTGATACACTATTTAGAGGGGTAAAAAAGCCTGAGAAAGGAACAGCACTGATAGAGGTGAGGTGTGCATACAGCTCAGGTAGTACTGCACTGGGGTGGTTAGCCCTGAGGAAGGTGAGCCTATTCCACATATAATCACACCAAATTTGACAGAAGTCTTAGACTTTTCTTGTTAAGTACATTTGCACACAATTTGTAAAGGAGCATACCATTTTTTTTTGTGCTCTAGAAGATGATCAAAGTACAAGGGTTGACACACCCTGGTGCAGTGTCCTGGGCTGAATAATGATGTAAAACTGTACAAACCACCATTAACCAAAAAAAAAAAACAGGTGATCTACAGTGGAGAATGTTGCATGACATTGTCTCTGTAAATGCTTTTATCTCTATTTTAAAGCCAGAGCTTACACAAGTGTCCTTTTTGTTTGCAGAGGGAGGCAGTGGTTCATGCTTTTTATGAACTGTTCAAAAATGCTTTATTGGCACAAATGTTAGATGAAATTATTAACAGGTCAATTACTGACTTATTGCAGAGTCTGTAACAGGTTAATGTAATAAGATATTTTTTAAAAAGCGGACAAGTGTATCATAAAAAGGTAATAAAGAATAACAGAAACATAATTCATAAATTTTTTTATACATATATAAATAAAAATGTGCGTGTAAGATTTGCCTCACTGGTTTGCACTCATCAAATTTCTGGCTTGATGCTGCGGATTTTCTGGTAGAATTAATATGTGAATGCAGTGTATTTAGGACAGTGAGTTTAGAAGGTGTAGATTTGTTTCCACCTCTCCCAGGTGACAGTGAGAGGACAGCTGCTGGTCTCTATGCAGCCAGGTCTGTCTGCAGTCTCTTTCTCACACACACACACAAACACAAACACACACACAGGAATTCACTAGCAGGTTTGTAATTGTTTTTTCTGCCACAACAGTCTTAGCCAATAAGAGAGTGACCGTTTTGCCTAAATCACGGAGAGCTCAGCGCAGGGCGATGTTACAGCTTAAAAACCAGCGTTTGCCAGCACCATTTATTCTGTTTTTCATCCCTGAAGTGCAGAGCTCGACGCCATGGTAAGAACAATGCTGACCCCCCGTAAGTCCACTGGTGGCAGGGCACCTAGGCAGCAGCTCGCCATAATGGCTGCCCGCAAGAGCGCCCCATCTACCGGCGACATAAAGAAGACTCACCGTTACAGGTTCGGCACCGTTCTGAGGGAGTCTACTGAGCTGCACATCCGCAAGCTGCTCTTCCAGCGCCTGGTGAGAGAAATCGCTCAGGACCTGTTTCCAGACTTATGTTTCCAGAGTGAAGCCATCATGGCCCTGCAGGAGGCGAGCGAGGCATACCTGGCCGGTGGATGGCGTACAGGTTTTTGTTCTAGGACAAAAACCTGTACGCCATCCACACCAAGAGAGTGACCATCATGCCCAAGGATATTCAGCTGGCCCGCCGTATTCGTGGAGAACATGCTTAAATGACAATGAAAAATCAGCAAGTCTTCATTCCTTGGCTGTTTAAATATTTATAATGTGGTAAAGGGAGAGGAAATGTATAAATTATATATGTATAGATATGGATGATTTATATTTCCATAAACATTAAATAGGTTTCTAAATGTATATGTTATGTATATTGTATAATGTGTGTGTATCTGTGTATATTCATATTCACTTGCCTTTCTTTTCTGTTTAGAAATGATAAGATTTCTTTACCATTTCCATGTCACGTGCTGAGGGTTTGTTATTTAAAAAAGGGACGCCACTACTACTACTAATAAATGGTTCAAAAGATAGAAGAAGAAGCCATTATTTGTCAATTATACATTACAGCACAGTGAAATTCTCTTCTTCGCATATCCCAGCTTGTTAGGAAGTTGGGGTCAGAGCGCAGGGTCAGACATGATTCAGTGACCCTGGAGCAGAGAGGGTTAAGGGCCTTGCTCAAGGCTTCAACATTGGCAGCGATGGGGCTTGAACAATTGACCTTCTGATCAGTAATCCAGAGCCTTAACCGGTGAGCCCCCACTGCCCACCGTGTATTCTTTTTGTTATGTCAAAATAATACAATAAACAGTAATAACGCTGATGAGCTCTGTCTGTGTAAAATACCCCAAACCCACCTTCTGTTTTTGGCAGCAGTGTGTGTTGTGCTGGATGAAGCATGACTGCCCTCGTGTTGCCAAACTCGGGAACAGTAATTTCCCAGAAGCCATATTCTGTTATTAAACTTTTAATAATGGTGTTCATATGTTTGTATTTAGCCAAGAGTGGGGTAAGAAATATTTTGTTACATTAATATTTAATATCTCTCTCATTTCCCCCTTTTATGATAATTATTGTTGTAGTTTTATGAACTGGTAAGAAAGATATTAGAGATGTTCACTCAGAACCTGACCCAAACTCACCTGATCCAAGTCAATAAAATTCCTTGCTGAGTAAATGAAGAATAAGGATATGTTAGTGTTAGGAAAAAAAATACAAATTAGCTTGTAGTGGTATTGATGAAATACATATTTCATTCAGGGGGCACAGTGGCTTAGTGCTTAGCACGTTCACCTCACACCTACAGGTGTGTTGGTTTGATTCTCCCCTGCATGTTCTCCGCATGCTTTGTTTCCTTCATGCACTCCAGGTTTCTCCCCAGTCCAAAGACATGTGTTTTGGGCTGGTTGTCATCTCTATATTGTCCATAGTGTGAGATTGTGCCCTGCAATGGGTTGGCACCATGTCCAGGGTGTCTCCGGCCTCATGCTTGAATCCCCTGGGATAGGCTCCAGGGTCCTCGTGACCTGAGTAGGATAAACAGTACAGAGAATGGATAGATGGATAGTTCATCCATTGCTATGGATGGATCTTGACTGCCATCATGTGGCCCAGTTTAGGAAGTTCATGTTCCCCAAAACCATAATTGTTTTGAGCAGTGTTTATCACCCTTTTTTCAGTCACGGCACCCTTTGAATATTTTTTTTAAAATTGTGCACCCTACACTAATGATAGACAGTGTTAAGCGTGGTTTATACTCGTCACGTCCGGCAAAAATTAGGTCATTGCGGAGTGCGCGGCCGAACGCGTTGAGTGGGCAAGGCCTCATTTCTCATGGTGGTCTGCACGGCACCGGATCCGAAAATGAATGACTTCGAGGCGACTTCGAGGTCCAATTGTACAGGCATCTCTATGATCCATCCATGCACAAAATTCATGGAAAGGTTTTTAAAAATTAGTGATTTTTATTTGCTTTGTACATACTGCTGAAAGAAAAAAGCACAAGCTGAAGGTTTTTTTGGGTGCACCATGCTTTCATTCATAAGTATCTTCACAAATAAAAACAGTCACTACACTACACCGTCAGACACAGTGATTACACCTCATTCTGCTGTCTTTACACACAGAGACATTTACACTGATGGTGAACATACAGAGTGATCATTCTGTAATATCTTTCATCTCTGTACATAAAGAGACATTTACACTGATGTGTGAACATAATCACCTGATTTTGTAAATGCGGGAAATGACGTTTACAGGAAGCTCCAATAATTGCTAACATTTACAAAATGAACCTACAATAGATAATAAGTCTATTTAATGAAAGGTCCATGTTTAATAAAAATCTTAATGCAATTAATAAAAAATTGAGGCTCAGTTTAGTTTTATACATGTGCTCATATTTATAGATGTGTTTTGTTGTAATGTGACAAGTGATAATCTCAAGGTTTATTGGGTTTTATATGATTATTATATGATTCTTTGCTCTTTTTTTCATACTGTGGGTTTTAGTGAAGTTTACTGAAAACAAACATCAACAACAAACACAACAATTCCTCCTCAGCATTCAGCAACTCCACGCAAGACACCATGTTTGTAAGCATTGCTTTGGTTGTTTCGATAAACTACTTCTTCTCTCAGCTAATTCCTGTTGGTTTATAAGACGATTACTCAGAGTCTCCCCCTTTCGGTTCAAAGAATATTACACCGGTGAGCGCGTCAAGTTTAAACGCCTTGTCCATTTGGGGAGGTCCGTGAGCAGTCAGTGGAGGCTCGTGCTGCGGAGCCAGTCGGAAGTATAAACAAGCCTTTAGCTCCATGAGGATGAAGTTGATGGACCAGAAGCATCTGGTGCTTTTCTTTTAAGAAATCTGTCCATATTCTTTTGTACTACACACACATCGTCACACGCTAATTATTAATATAAAACACACGCATGCGTTACGCATACTGACGCGCTGCTGACAGGTGTGTGTGTGTGGGGGATTAGTATTATATATATATATATATATATATATATATATATATATATATATATATATATATATATATATATATATATAATTTATTATTATTGTTATGTGTGTGTGTCTCTCTTATTATTTCTGTGTCTGTGTTATTATTTCAGACATCAGATATTTTTCTCATCTATATTAAAAGTTTTCTACACATTTGATCATTTTAGAAAATGTTTGAAGGATATTTACACGCACCCCTGCTCTCATCGGTCAGAACCCGGTTGGGAAACACTGGCTTAGTTACTCATCTGACCAATGTGTTTAACTTAGTCTCCATAATCACCTCCATAATCACCTTTATTCTGAGTAACATTAATTATTCACACAAAAACTACTTACACACCAATCCTCACTAATATCAGGATACTTGTTCTCATCAAGGGAAATCCAGAAAAAATACATTTCTGCAAATATTTAAGTAAACTTACTCAGTGTATGAGTTCTACTTCTTTATCTAATGATCTGCTGAGTGTTTCTAGCACTTCCTGTTATTTTATTTTTGTTTATATATTTGTATAGAGCTCTGACAGTTGTTCATGCACAGCTGAATGAAGCCAAGAGATAATAAATGAAGGTAATGAAATGATAATGTGTGTGATGTAGATTTTACCAGACTTTTAATTCTGTTCTCTGTAATTGCAGCTGTTTTCAGGCATTTAGTTTCAGTATTTGCAGGCCTTTTGCTCGATGGATAAGAAAGCTGTATAACAAACCATATCTCTGAGAGTGTGTGTGTGTGTGTGTGTGTGTGTGTGTGTGTGTGTGTGTGTGTGTGTGTGTGTGTGTGTTTATTACCCTACCTCACTGCCTATCCCCCTCTGCAGAATAAACCTTTAGATGGAACTGATCTGATCTAAGAACAGTTTAGAGAAATCATCACTGAGAGTAGAGTAAAAAGGACTGTGTAATGTGGAGGATAAGAGCAGCGTAGCTTTGAGTCAGTGAACTCTACAGGCTTTAAGACCCAGCTGAGTCAGTTATCTGTGATTGGGACTCCTGACATCAGTGTAATTCCTGAGGTATGAGGCATGTCTCCTGTTTGAATAAGTGTGCAGATTGTAGCTGAATTAAAAAGGTGGAATTATTGGTGTTCAATGATAAACACATTGTGTAACAGTGCTGAGACAGCAACGTATTAATTATTGCTGATATTTCTGTTTAATTCTAGAATGATGGAGGGAAAGAGATCAGACTCACCAGAACCCAGCTGTGTGTCCATGAAGAGTGATGAGTCAATGGATCCTCCATTTCACTTCAGAGACGGAGCCAGTGATCCTGATGTGAGGTCAGTACAGTGAGGTGTTTTACAGCAGTGTTCCACCTGATCAAACTCACTGGTCTCATTATGAAGCCCTTCATGAGCTTTATCAGGTGTTGAAGCAGTAAAACACTAAACTGTGCAGTGCTGCAGCTCTCGGACTGGCAGTGAGGAAAACAGCTTTAAGAGTTCAGTTCAGCCTGCAGTCCCTGAGCTGGAGGGTCTGTGGTGCTACACAACATTTACACCTGAGACATTAATGACTAGATCACTGTTTTATTTATAAACATGTTAGTGTCAGTGAGGAAATCCTGAAATCAGTGTATTGTGTTAAGAGGACAGTGTTAAATATCTGTCTCTGTATTTATTAGTGTGTGTTGCGCAGCCATGAATACATACAGTCTATATTACGTCATGTGATTTATTTGTTCACAGACCACAACAGAAGAAATCAAACCTCAGCAGAAATCAGTTGGACTCCATATTCAAGGTGTGTCTTTTTAATGTGTGTGTGTGTAGGTTTAGGTTGCAGGTTTTTTATTTAAGATCATGACAATTTACAGATTTATTGATGTGCAGCAGCATTATGGGTAATCAGACAGAATTTCAGCTGTAACTGTGGTAATAGAAGGTGACTTTTTTTATTTTTATAAAATAAAAGCTTCTCTCAGTGTGTAACATTATAATATTTAGATGTGTATTTTCCTGTGTGTTTCTAACCAGGAGCTGGAACACAAAGTCCTCACTCTGATAAAGAATGAACTGAAGAGGTTTAGGAAGCTCTTGAGTCCAGATTACCCAGCATGCACTGAGAGGGAGGTGGAGGATGAGGAGGATCTGCACAGTGTTAGAGAGGGAGCGCTGAAGATCACACTGCACGTCCTGAAGAACATGAACCACATGGATCTCTGTACCTGATCCTCAGCAGACCAGAGAGAGTATCCTGGCACTGAGAAAACTGGATTTCCAACAGGTGGAGAAAGGAAACCTGCTATTCTTCTGTGAGGAAGACCTGAGAGAGTGTGGCATTGATGTCAGAGAAGTGTCAGTGTACTCAGGAGTGTGTACCCAAATCTTCAGAGAGGAGTTTGGGCTTCACCTGGGGAATGTGTTCAGCTTTGTACATCTGAGTGTTCAGGAGTTTCTGGCTGCTATACATGCATTTCTCTCCTTCATCAGCAGAAATGTAACAGAACAACAAACCACTGATCTATCTGATCTTTTCACCAAGTCAGACATGTCTGATCTCCTCAGAAGTGCAGTGGACAAGGCCTTACAGAGTGAGAATAGACACCTGGACCTGTTCCTCCGGTTCCTTCTGGGTCTCTCACTGGAGTCCAATCAGACTCTCTTACGAGGCTTAATGCAACAGACAGAAAGCAGCTCTCACAGCAAACAGGAAACAGTCAAGTACAGTGAGGGAAAAAAGTATTTGATCCCCTGCTGATTTTGTACGTTTTCCCACTGACAAAGAAATGATCATTCTATAATTTTAATGGTAGATTTATTTGAACAGTGAGAGACAGAATAACAACAAAAAAATCCAGAAAAACATGTCAAAAATGTTATAAATTAATTAGCATTTTAATGAGGGAAATAAGTATTTGACCCCTCAATCAGAAAGATTTCTGGCTCCCAGGTATCTTTTATACAGGTAACGAGCTGAGATTAGGAGAACACTCTTAAAGGGAGTGCTCCGAATCTCAGCTTGTTGCCTGTATAAAAGACACCTGTCCACAGAAGCAATCAATCAATCAGATTCCAAACTCTCCACCATGGCCAAGACCAAAGAGCTCTCAAAGGATGTCAGGGACAAGACTGTAGACCTACACAAGTCTGGAATGGGCTACAAGACCATTGCCAAGCAGCTTGGTGAGAAGGTGACAACAGTTGGTGTGATTATTCGCAAATGGAAGAAACACAAAAGAACTGTCAATCTCCCTCGGCCTGGGGCTTCATGCAAGATCTCACCTCGTGGAGTTGCAGTGATCATGAGAACAGTGAGGAATCAGCCCAGAACTACACGGGAGGATCTTGTCAATGATCTCAAGGCAGCTGGGACCATAGTCACCAAGAAAACAATTGGTAACACACTACGCCATGAAGGACTGAAATCCTGCAGTGCCTGCAAGGTCCCTCTGCTCAAGAAAGCACATATACATACCCGTCTGAAGTTTGCCAATGAACATCTGAATGATTCAGAGGACAACTGGGTGAAAGTGTTGTGGTCAGATGAGACCAAAATGGAGCTCTTTGGCATCAACTCAACTCGCCGTGTTTGGAGGAGGAGGAATGCTGCCTATGACCCCAAGAACACCATCCCCACCGTCAAACATGGAGGTGGAATCATTATGCTTTGGGGGTTTTTTTTCTGCTAAGGGGACAGGACAACTTCACCGCATCAAAGGGACGATGGACGGGGCCATGTACCATCAAATCTTGGGTGAGAACCTCCTTCCCTCAGCCATGGCATTGAAAATGGGTCGTGGATGGATATTCCAGCATGATAATGACCCAAAACACACGGCCAAGGCAACAAAGGAGTGGCTCAAGAAAAAGCAAGAAGTGGCCTAGCCAGTCTCCAGACCTTAATCCCATAGAAAATCTGTGGAGGGAGTTGAAGGTTCAAGTTGCCAAACGTCAGCCTCGAAACCTTAATGACTTGGAGAAGATCTGCAAAGAGGAGTGGGACAAAATCCCTCCTGAGATGTGTGCAAACCTGGTGGCCAACTACAAGAAACGTCTGACCTCTGTGATTGCCAACAAGGGTTTTGCCACCGAGTGCTAAGTCATGTTTTGCAGAGGGGTCAAATACTTATTTCCCTCATTAAAATGCAAATCAGTGTATAACATTTTTGACATGCGTTTTTCTGGATTTTTTTTGTTGTTATTCTGTCTCTCACTGTTCAAATAAATCTACCATTAAAGTTATAGACTGATCATTTCTTTGTCAGTGGGCAAACGTACAAAATCAGCAGGGGATCAAATACTTTTTTCCCTCACTGTATATCACCATTTATTACCATTTCTCTAAAACTGATGAAGAAATGATCTCTACAAAATAACTGCATGTATTCATCAATGCTTTTTGATCATTTTGTGAACTAAACACCAGTGAAAGGCACTTTATCTTTTCTCCTTTTATTTGAAAGTGACATTGAACATAATTTCACAAGCGAGAAGAAGAAAAACAGAACACTGTCACCATGGGAACAATATGAATACCACATGTGACATTGGCGATATAGAGGATATAGGAAAATATCTATCAATATACATGATTGATTATTCTATTTTCTGGTCCTATTATATGTATCACACTGCCCAATCTGCACTGAGAGACACATGTGAGAGTGTCGTGGAAAACAATCTTTCAAACATAAGTTAAAAACTTCAGAGACAGAGGGTTTGTAGATGCCAAAGGTCATCAAACATTATTGAAACAACAAAGTGAGACAGTCTGCAGAAAGTCTGAATTATACACACAAACATGTCTTTATATACTTTTCTGAAGCAGTAAAATAATCCCTAGGTGGCGCATTAACCTCTTCTTTCTAAAAACAAACCAATCTCCATTGCCTTAATGAATTATTCATATCTACCTTACATTTGTTACATGATACATTACATTTGTGGTGCATGCATTGACAGTTGGATTTTCTTAAAGGTTTTATTGGGACAAGGTAATTTTTTTTAGCAGCGCATGCGCCTTGTGTTGAATTTTCTGAAAGGTTTCATCAGGACAGGATTTTTACCCGTCCCAAAATTCACCCTCTTACCTTAATGACTTTCTGGTTTTAGTCCCAGCCTGGTACACTTCATCCTGGAAGTCTGATCTGTTATTGTAACACTGGTATTGAAGCCTAAAGGGGTTTGACTGGAAACACAGTTCTGGTGAATGTCTAATTGTTAATTTATTGCCAGAGTAAAGCTGCTTTAGACAAAACACACAGTTCTTCTAACTCAGTTTACACAGGACATACAGAGATACAGAAAAACACCTGATGTTCAGTAAAACATAGAAGTCTTCTAGCTCAGCATACACTTACAATATAACTTGATTAAAAACTCTTCTGTGCTTTTAGATTACACTGCTAAATATTGATTATACTTATACATTATGTTTGTTAACTGATATTGATTATTAGATTATGCTTCTAAGTAATAATACTAAATGTTAGTTACACATATTAATGAGACTTTATCAACATATTCTATAAGAGAGAATAAGCACACTTTCACACCGACCTTGTTCGGTTTATATCAGACTTTCTCTTTAGATTTCTCTTTTAGATTGCAGCCGTATACCGGTGATGACCGTGGTATGAACATTGACAGTTATCATACCATGTACATTCACCTGCGCATTCACATCTCCTTTGCTCCTTCACCTTCTGTCAGGCTCGTCAACTTACTGAACACACTCAAATACACACACATATACACACACACACACACACACACACACACACAGATAATGAAAATTGACGGTTATCATACCGTGTACATTCACCTGCACATTCACATCTCCATTACTCCGCCACGGTCTGTCAGACTCGTCAACTTACTGAACACACTC